>NC_041385.1:452979332-452991673 GCF_002162155.2 Triticum dicoccoides
CCGCGAAGGAGCTGAGGGAGTACTACTACCTCTTCTGGTCGATGGAGACACGAGCGCATCCGCGTACGAAGGTACTTCCAGCTGCCGCTTCGGAACTGGCTCCGAATGGATACCCTTTCTTCGCGCTGTTCTTCTACTGCGGGCTCTGCCCGCCTTTCTCTGAATTTTTCTGTGATATCATGAACACCTACGGGTTCCGCCTCCTTGACTTCACCCCCAATGCCATTCTGACCATGGCAGTTTTCGCACATCTCTGTGAAAACTTTGTCGGAGTCCATTCAAATGTCGCTCTTTTTTGCCACTTCTTTATGCCCCGAGTTGAGAGAGGAGAACCTTTATCCGGCGGAATCGCCTGGATCTCAAGAGCTGGCAAGAAGTAAGCTTATCTGGAGGGAGAGCTCCGCAGCAAGTGGGAGGAATGGAGAGCATAATGGTGCTGGATTGTCGAGGAGAACCCGCAGGCATTCACCGCCCAGCACCAAGCCCCAATAGCGCACGGCAACGATTGGAGCAACGTGGCCCTGAAAGACGATAGGCTGAAGATTGCCATCACCCGGATCTTACGCCTCAGGCTTGCCGGGCTCACCGTAGGCGCCGTTGGCGCAGATTTTCTTCGCCGCCGCATCGCCCCCTGCAGGAGAGGAGGAGACCCGCCTGGGAGTTCAGAACGCGGCGGATATCATGAGGCTGCGCCCGGGCCTCAACTTCAACTTCGCTGTCCTGGAACTGGACGCGATGATCCTGGAACTATTCAAGCGCGATCCTCAGCATCCTGAAGCGTTCATGTTGCCGAGGGGTGTCGTTCCGCTATGCAACAACTCCTCGCTCGACCGCATCCGTGCAATGATGCCGCTGTGCGACTCACATGGAATTGTCCCAACTTGGCAAGAGCCTGCAGACGTCGTCGTGCAGGAGTTCTTTGACGGTCTGGTAGAAGTGCCGGTCCGCCCCGATGAACAGAAAAGCCTCACCCGCGATACCACCGATGCGGAGATGCAGCGCATCGCCACCAGGCTGGAAGAGGCGGCAGCAGCCGCTACCGCGGGTGAGTTTGGATTCACCGTGGAGGAGGCAGAGGCAACAGAGGCGGCAAGCCTTGTCGAGCGAGAGGAGTTTGCCGGCGAGGAAGATCTTGTCGGGCCTGAAGCTGAGTCGAGCGAGCCCGCCGAGGGTGCGAGCGACTCGTTGAAGATCGGCTCCTCCTCCTCCCCACCTTCCGCCAGCTCGCCGCAAGCGGAGCCCCCAGCTCCACCAAGAAGGCGTCTCCGCAAGGCCGGGGACGTAGCGGGGCGGCAGGCGAGTCAACAGCCGCCGTGCCGCGCTACACGCTCTACTGCGGCAAGCACTGTTGCCGCGGGAGCGCCTCACGCCGCTGCGGCAACTGGAGCGGGGTCTTCCCGGTCCACCACTACTGCTCCTGCCAAGCGGACAAGGGAAACTACTCCTCGGCTCCGACGCACCGGAGGCGAGCCGGACTTCGATCTCTTCGCGCTCAGCTCCGACGAGGAAGAAGAAGGGTAAGATTCTTTGCTGTACTTGTAGTTCTTCAATTCTTGCTGTTTTGTCTTGTGTCTGATTTGCTTTACTTCGAACCCATTCCTTTTCAGGACTCTGGCCCAGAGAGCGGCAAAGAGAGCCAAGGTCCCGGTGATTGTCATCGAGGACGAACCCACCGCGACAACAGGGGGCGTGTCCGAGACCTCCTTGCCGGACCCGGCAACTTTTCCCCAAAGCAGCCCCCAGCGCAGCCCCCAGCGTAAGTATATGGTTTACTTCATGCTGTCAGGCGCGCATGGGTGATGTTTCTTTGCTGATATCTAACTGTTGGTTTGTGTAGGAGCAGAGCAGCCTCACCAGGAGTGCCCGGAAGCCGCTCCTGAAATGCCATCTGCTTCGACTACACCGCCAAGGGAGGATTCCCTGCCGAGGGAGCGTTGCAAGGGAGAATTCTCCGGCAAGGGACAGTTCTCCGGCAAGGGACAGTTCTCCGGCAAGGGACAACACCAGCGATCCTCCGGTGGTTGAGACCATGACTGCTGATCCTAGTACAGGTAATCCTCTTGCCTGAAAACTTCCCTTTGGTTCTTCTTCTTCTGATTTTCTTTTTGAATATATGCTTGACTTTTCTCCTTTTTCCGTTCGTCAGATCCATCTGTCACGGAGCCGATGGAAACCGAGGTCGCCGGCGAGGAGAACGTGCGCGGCAATACCGACGATGCCGTTGCCCCCAAAGGAGAAGCCGGCGCTGATGATCCCGCCGGCGAAGAGGCCGCCAAAGCTGCCGCCGCAGAAGCTGGCGAGGGATCCGGCGATCGCACTAACGGCCCCGAGGCCGCAGGAGCGTCAGGCGCTACGCCGACCGCCGATCCCTCCGCTGCTGCTGCAGCGCCAGGCTCCGAAGAGCCCTAGCCCGGCGCCTATCTGAAGGCCGGCGATGGCATCTTCATCAAGCTCCCCTGGGCGTCAAGCTCCAGGGCGCCGGTCGAAGGAGAGATCTTGGATGGAGAGGTGCTCGCCTCTGCTGGGCTGACGCTGGTCGACGCACCAAGCAGCAGCAGCGACGAGCCTGAGGAGGAGCGGCTGCTGCGGAAGCTGTTGTCGCTTTACCGCGCCCGACAAGCCAAGCTGGAATCCCGAGAAGCGCTTGTCACAAAGGGGGAGTGGACATCGAGAAGCGCGTGGAGGAGCTCCGGGGTCTCAGGCAAGAAGCTCTCCGATCCCTGGCAGAGGAGCGGGAGCAAGTCGCCCAGGAGCGGAAAGCCTTCCTCCTCGAGAAGGCTGAAGTTGAAGAGCAACAACGGCTTGTTGCCGAAAAGCTATCTGCGCAAGAAGGCGAGTTGGCGCAGTGCAAGGTCAACCTTGACAGCCACGAGGAGGAGCTTGCCGCGCGCGAGCAAGCAATTGGCGGGGCTCTCGAGGAAGCAAAGGATGCTGCCGCAGCTGCCGAGGCCGCCAAGAAGGAGCTGGAGACGAAGATGGCGCAGTTGGAGGCCGATCTCAAGGCGAGCGGCGAGGAGCTTGCCGCGCTCAAGCGTGAGCGCGAGAAGGACGCCGCCGCTCATGGCGAGCTGCAGGGTCGTCTCGCTGAGAGGAGCAAAGAGCTTAGTGTCGCCAAGGACTCCAACGCAGATCTTGAGTTGAAGCTGGCCACTTTGACCAAGACGCTGGACGGCGCCAGGGAGCAGGAGGTGGCCTTGAAGGAGAAGATCAAGGCCGACGAGGCGCTGCTGGCGAGTGCTGCTGCCGCCCAGAATGCTTTTAGGGAGACTGTGGAGCACTAGACCGAGGGTCTCGTGAATGTTGCCGCCGCCATCGACGGGGAGCTGGCGCAGCTGGGGATGGAGGACCTCGGGTATTCTTCCGACGAGCACCTCCAACCCAGCGCCAAGCTCAGCTTGTTCTTTAAAGGCGTGGCGACGGCCCTCCAGCGACTCCGGGAGAAGATCCCAAAGCAGCTGGCCGACGAGTCACGCAAGATCTGCGCGGGAGTTCTTCAAAAGGTGTTGGTGAAGGTGGCCTTCCGCAACCCAGGCCTCAACCTCACCAACGTCCTCAGGTCCCTGCAGCCGGATGCTGATCTGGAAGCGCTCAAGGCCCTTGTCGCACCCATTGTGGACAAGGTGAGCGAGATTAAGAGGGTTGAGGGCGATCGCGTAGATTAGGCCGCCCGTTTTCTCTTTTTCTTTGTCGCTGCTGGTCATGTCATGAGAACAATCTGTTAGAGCGGCGATAAGCTATCTTGTAATATAACTCTATTTTGGGTAGAGATTGCTGTGTTATTTCCTTTACTTGATTCCTTTCTTTGTATGTTTTTGCCCTACACTTTTAGGGAACTTGTCGGCGCAGGCACCTTAGCCGCGAGCGCTGAGTGCGGGACGTCAGCAGCCTGCTGGTGGTGCCGCTACCGACAAGAAACCTTGTCGTAACTAGTCGCAGCTCACATAAGTTGTTGAGCGGACTCGAAACAAAGTAAGGGCGCAACTAGCTACGAGTTGGTTCCTCCGCGCACAGGTTTTCCATACAAAGCACGGTCGTTCGAGGAAGATAACTTAAATTTTTTTAAAACTGATTGCTCAAACTTTAGCAACTTAGCTTTTCTGTCGTTTGCTTCCCGGTAAGGCGAAACTTCCTCGAACGACGCTTGGTCCACACCATTATCTTTTCCTTTCCCCCTGGCAAACTTGTGGGCGAGGGGACCTTCCTTTCTTTGAGAAAGAGAAAGAAGAGAAAATAAAGATATGGAGCCTTACGGCTCATTATTGCTTACCGGGGGTAGGTACTGCACAAAGTGTCAGATAACGCATGCAAATAAAAAGTAGAAAGCATGAAATTGACAAGATGTGCGGAGCACATGAGCTTTACTTATGCACGAGGTCTGTGCCCGGCTTCGTACAAAGGATTACATGCAACATCGGCAAGACTTGTATAAAAGATGGTTGCCGGAACAGGTTCGGGCAACCGTGCCCTACGGGTAAAACTTACGAAGATGCTGAATGTTCCAGGAGTTGCTCACCGGAATGCCATCTTCGGTCTCAAGGCGGACAGCGCCAGGCCTAGTGACTCATTTCACCCGGTAAGGGCCTTCCCACATCGGCGTCAACTTGTTGGAATTCTTGGCGGACTGAACGCGCCGAAGAACAAGGTCGCCTTCCTCGAGACTTCTGGCATTAACTTTGCGGCTATGGTAGCGGCGCAAAGCTTGCTGGTATCGAGCAGCTCGTACAGCGGCCTAAAGACGGTCCTCCTCAAGGAGCAGCGCGTCATCTTGTCACAACTGCTCTTGCTCAAGCTCATCATAAGCGAGCACTCGAGGTGACCCGTATACGAGTTCCGTGGGGAGAACTGCCTCTGCTCCATAGACTAGAGCGAAAGGTGTCTGGCCAGTGGCTCGATTTGGCGTCGTCCTGATCGACCAAAGAACCACCGGCAGCTCCTCAATCCAGTTCCTTCCGCACTTGCGCAGCCTGTCGAAAGTCCTGGTCTTGAGCCCGCGCAGCACTTCAGCATTTGCCCTCTCCGCTTGACCGTTGCTTCTCGGATGAGAAACAGAAGCGAAGCAGACCTTGGCGCCAAGATCTTGGACGTACTGCATGAAGGTGCGGCTCGTGAATTGTGTGCCGTTGTCGGTGATGATCCTGTTAGGGATCCCGAAACGGCAAACAATCGACCTGAAGAACTTGACTGCTGACTGTGCTGTCACCTTCCTCACTGGTTCCACCTCCGGCCACTTTGTGAACTTGTCGATTGCAATGTACAAGTACTCAAAGCCCCCGACAGCTCGGGGAAAAGGGCCGAGGATATCGAGCCCCCAGACCGAAAATGGCCAGGATAAAGGGATCATCTGGAGAGCTTGAGCTGGCTGGAGTATCAGCTTGAAATGGAACTGGCACGCTTCACACTTGGTTACTTGTGCAGTTGCATCCTGGAGGGCTGTCGGCCAAAAGAAACCTTGCCAGAACGCTTTGCCGGCAAGTGCTCTTGCGCCAATGTGGTGACCACATATGCCTCCATGTATCTCTGCCAACAGCTTTTGTCCGTCCTCCCGGTGAATACACTTCAATTTAACGCCATTGAGTCTTCTTCTGTACAGTGTGTCATCGACAAACTGGTACATACTTGACTGCCGGGCTACTCTTTCCGCTTCTTCTTGCTCTTCGGGAAGTTCTCCTGTCTGAAGGAAATGGACAATCTGCTGTGACCATGCTGGAGCTTGCGGCTTGACAACAAAGACTAAAGGCACATCTGCTTCTGCGGGAACATCCGCTTCTACGGCGAGAACCTGCGGCTTAGCCGGAGCTTGACGTTCCCCGGCAAGCTTGCCGGAGCAAAACTTGTCGGGAGCGTCTGCTTCAACGGAACAAACCCTAAGGCTTGCCGGAGCAGACTGCTCCTCAGCACCTTTGGTGCTTGAGGACCTTCTTGGCGGCGGCTTCGGGGAGCTCTGCCGGAAAATAGTCACCAGAAATCAACTTCCTCTTCTTGCTCTCTCCAGTTGATGGCGTTACAGACGGTTGAGTCAGCTTGAGCACAAAGATCCCTGGTTCCACAGGTAACCTAAGTGCGGCGCGTTTTGACTGGCCATCGGCAATGTCGTTCTAAGCTCTTGGAACATGTTCCATCTGTAGGCCGTCAAAGTGCTCTTCTAGCTTTCTCACTTCATCAACGTAGGCTTCCATCAACGGACTTTGATAATTCTTGTTCACTTGGCGGACGACAAGCTATGAGTCACCCCTGACAATGAGCTTCTTGATCCCAAGGTCTGCTGCGATCCTGAGACCGGCAAGCAAACCTTCATACTCTGCGGTATTGTTCGTTGCTTGCTCCTTGGGAAAGTGCATATGGACTACGTACTTGAGGTGCTCTCCGGTGGGTGCAACAAGTAGCACGCCCGCACCGGCGCCTTGCAGCGAGAAGGCACCATCAAAGTACATCAGCCACTCTTTGCTTGCTTCCTTAACGGGGATGCTCCTTTCTGGAATTTCTTCATCTTGTGTTGGCGTCCACTCTGCTATGAACTCTGCCAATGCTCTGCTTTGGATAGTTGAAGTGCTCTCAAACTTGAGGCCAAAGCTTGACAGTTCCAGTGCCCACTCGACAATCCTACCTGTTGCTTCTGGATTTTGCAGTATCCTCTTCAGCGGAAAACGAGTGACGACTGTGATCTCATGTGCTTGGAAGTAATGGCACAGTTTTCTCGAGGCCATGAGAAGGCTGAAAAGCAATTTCTGCACACCAGAGTACCTTGACCTAGCCCCTTGCAGAAGGGAACTGACAAAGTAAACTGGGCACTGCACCATTCTTTTCTGCATCTTCTCACGCGCCGGCGCAGATCCATCTTTGTCGGGACCAGAGCTTGCCGGTGAAGTCCTCTGCTTGTCGCTGGATGCATCTGCCGTGGTTGCTGGTTCGTCATCCGCCTGCATCTCCGCTACTAACGCAGCACTAACCACTTGATTGGTTGCCGCTATATATAGCAGCAACTTCTCTCGTGGCTTAGGTGCGACAAGTGTTGGAGTGGAGGACAGGTATCTCTTTAAGTCCTGCAGCGCAGCCTCCGCTTCCGGAGTCCATTTCATTGGTCCTGCCTTTTTCAATATTTTGAAAAATGGCAGGGCGCGCCCAGCAAACCTAGAGATAAACCTGCTGAGAGCAGCTATGCAACCGGCAAGTCTTCGTACATCCTTGACGCGCTTTGGTGCTTCAATCTGCTCAATGGCCTTGATCTTGTCGGGATTGGCTTCAATTCCCCACTGAGACACGAAGAACCCGAGAAGCTTGCCGGAGGGGACTCCAAACACACACTTCTCGGGGTTAAGCTTGAGGTTGATCTTGCGCAGATTTGCAAAGGTTTCGTCTAAGTCTTGAATCAGAGTCGCCTTGTCCTTGCTCTTGACCACTATGTCATCCATGTAGGCTTCCACATTTCTGTGTATTTGCGGCTCAAAAGTGTCGTGGACTACCCTTGCAAATGTTGAACCAGCATTCTTTAAACCGAAAGGCATCCGTATGAAACAGTATGTGCCACATGGGGTGATGAATGCGGTCTTCTCCTCATCCTCTTCTGCCATGAAGATCTGATGGTATCCTGAGTATGCATCAAGAAATGAAAGCAAGTCACATCCCGCCGCGGAGTCAACAATCTGGTCGATGCGCGGCAAGGGAAATGGGTCTTTGGGACAACCTTTATTGACATCGGTAAAGTCGATACAAAGCCTCCATTTCCCGTTTGCCTTGTGCACAACTATAGGGTTGGCCAACCACGTAGGATGGAGCACTCATCTAACGAGGCCTGCTGCTTCCAATTTCTTGATTTCTTCTGCGATGAATTCTTGGCGCTCCACTGCCTGTTTCCTGACTTTCTGCTTGACGGGCCGCGCATGAGGACAGACGGCGAGATGGTGCTCGATTACTTTCCTGGGAACACCGGGGATGTCAGACGGTTGCCATGCAAATACGTCGACGTTCGCCCGGAGGAAAGAAACAAGCGCGCTTTCCTATTTAGGGTCGAGAGTGGCACTGATGGTGAAGGTACCACCAGTGCCATCCTCCTTGGCGGACACCTTCTTGGTCTCTGGTGGAGCTACCATTGTTTTCTTACACTTGCCGGTGGAGCTCGATGGTGCGTCCTCGACGGTAGCGCAGCACTCCGAAGAGGTGCGCTTGCGAGAGTATGCATTAGAACTCTTGTCGGACTTGGTCTTCTTCTTCGCCCCGGGAGCTTCAACGGCAAGTGACTTGCGATCTGTTGCGGCTGCTGCTTCCCGGTAGATCTTGTCGGCGCAGATAGGAGCATCCTTCTTGTCGCCAGGGACAGAGATGACAATTATCGGGCCTGGCATCCTCGCCTGAGCTACCAGCTTTGGCTTTCTTGGCGCCACCTCCGTTGCTGGACTGCTCAATGAATAGCACATATTTGCCTTTCTTCTTCCTGTTGTTCCGCCGCCGGTTTTTCTTTGCCTGGGCAGCCTCCTCACTATCAGATCCTCCTGCTCCTGTATTCTCTCCGGGGAGTTTCCTCCCTTCCTCAGCACGTGCACACTTGTCGGCCAGGGCATACAGCTCACTGACGTCTCTAATCTTGCACATCGCCATCCCCTCTCGCATCCTGCGGTTTCACATGTTCTGATGGAACGCGCTGATTACCGCGGCAGGGTGGACATCTGGGATGTTGTGCTGTACACGGCTGAATCTCTGAATGTACTTGCGCAGGGGCTCTCCTTCCTTCTGGGCGAGCAGATGAAGGTCGCTCTCTTGGCCATGAGGCTTGTGGCCACCTGTAAAGGCGCCGACAAACTGATGGCATAGGTCTGCCCAGGAGATATGGAGTTGTCCGGCAAGTGCATGAGCCAGGATCTGACATTGGGCTTGAGCACCAGCGGGAAGTAGTTGGCCAGGATCTTGTCGTCCCGCCCCCCGGCAGCTTGCACCGCGATGGTGTAGATGCTGAGGAACTCCGACGGATGCAACTTGCCATCGTACTTCTCTGGTACATCTGGCTTGAAATTCTTCGTGCTGGGCCACTGGACTTGCCGCAGCTCACGAGTGAACGCAGGGCAACCTAGCGCGTACGGCAAGTCGCCTGGTTCCCCTGGCACATGCATGTCGACAGAGGGCCCAGCGCGCTGGTCCGATTGACGCCGCGCTTCTCTTCAGCGCTCGATGCGAGTACGAGCGTCTTCTTGCTGTCGTTCGTGAAGAACTTGGCGCTGATCGCGACGAGCTCGTGGATCTGATGATGCGGTGGAGTCGCTGTCGAGGTGGATCCGGCGAGTCGACGATCTTGGCCTTCGGGGTGGAGAGTGCATGGTGGTTGCACCCCCACCGGTTTCGTCGCCATCGGCTCGTGCCTGGCGATCCTGCCGCGGCAGCGATGCACTCGGCTGCCGCGGAGTGTCGCCGTTGGCGAAGCCGATGAGACTCTGAATGGTGGCCCTCCATTCATCGATCTTGTCTGCCGTTGGAGGGTAATCCATGAGCAGTTGAGCTCGCGCCAAAGCTTCTGCTGGAGTGGTGGGTGGCAGTGGCGAACGGTGTGAGGAGCGGGATATGCTCGGACTTCTAACTATGTTAGAAGGAGCAGTATCCCGTCCAGGCGACCGTGTCTCGTTCGTGCCAGCACGTTGGCATGCATGCTGGTCTCTAGCACCCCGAGATCCACCAGCTCGATCTTGGTCCAACAAACGTATGGCACTGTGAATACCATGACGCTGTCGATCCTGCGCCTCCTGAGACGGGCGCGGTGCATGTACGGACGCCTAGGTCTGCGCAGCCTTGTCCTTGGACCTGGCAGCATCGTGAGCTCCCTCGTTGACGCTCGTTCTTCCACCGGCGTCTACCCCACCACTCGTTTGCTCCGGTGGTGGTGGGATCGACGTGGACGGAACAGCTGCCGCCGAAGTCTTCTTCTTTGGTGGCATGTCGATGAAGAATATGAAGATCTAGCTCGTGTGAACGCCGGATCAGGTTCACACAACCTCGACGCCCCCTACCTGGCGCGCCAAAGATGTCGGGGAAACTGATCCATGAACACCTATGGGACCGGCGGACCGAGCCCCTTTCGGTTCGGCGGGGGGCGGAGATCGTACGAAGAGCGGATCGAGGCAAAGCACACGAGCAGTTTACCCAGCTTCGGAGCTCTCCGGAGAGATAACACTCCTACTGCTACATGTCTGAGTGTATTGAGTTTCTTCTCGGGAGCGCTGAGTGCTACAGTACACACTAGCTGCTAACGAGACCGAACGTGAGTGTTTTTCTGCCTCCCTCCCCCCCTCTACGTTGCGCATGGGCCTCCTTTTATATGCTGAAGGGGTCACCGAGAGGTGGCAACGTAGATAAGGGTAAAAATGGAAAAGGAATTGCGGTTGGTACAACCACCTGTATAGTGTATCCTACCTAACCCCGACGGCAGGGGACAAAGGCATCAAATGCCCGTCTGCGTCGCCCAAATAGTGCAGAAAGGGACCGTCAGGGACGCCACCGCTCGCCACGATGGCAGTCTTGTCAGCGTCGCTCGCCACCGCGCACCGTTGGCTGCACAGCCTCCTGCCACGCGCGCCTGGAAAGGCTCCAGGGCGACACGTTGGTGGATGTGCTGGAGCGCGGGTACAGAGTGGTAGCTTGCCGCGGCAAGCGCCTTACCGCGGCCGTTGTCTTGTCGCGTCCGGAAGCTTGTCGCTCGCCGGGCCTTGCCGGGACGCGTGGCACGTCGCGGCAAGTTCCTTGAGATGCCTTGGTTGGCCTTCCCAGCAAGCTCCTCTTGCCGGGGCCTTGTCTCCTTGGCTTGAATACTTTGTTCTTGAATGGTTCCAAAGGAACCACGAAGGACCTTGGCGGTCACCCGGCAAGCCTTGCCTCAGGGTGCTGCGACTGCCCGTGCACAAGTTCGGGATACTAGGGTACCCCTACTCTAGTGCACCGACATCCATCAATACCTTCTCAAGTTTGCGCTATATCTCTTCTCAATCCTTTTCAAGAAGAATAAGTAGTATGCAAAATCCACTGCTTGTCATCAATTTAATTTGATGAAGGATAAGCATACAATAAATCTTATTATTGTTTCATCCAAGTGAGTAATCCCTTCCTTCGGAGTTTGTTCGTGAGGAATAAATTCTAGTTCCAAGTGTTTTCATCTTTTCTTTTCCCGGAGTTCAATTTCCTCGGCCATTTCGTCGGAACCTCCAGTTAAATCACCGCAAGGCTTAATCTTATTCTTTCACCCTTCATTTCTATATCATCATCCTTTTGTCTCCGGAGTTCTTCATGGTGGTTCTTCATGATTTAATTCATTCTTCAAGAGTTCATCAAGGTTCTTATCGATGGAGCTCAAGTATCTTTCCTTCTTGATTTTTGAAGTGCAATTAATTCTTCGTATTCTTTTGAAGTGGAGTTTTGCATTTCTTCGTTCTTCTAAGCTATCCAATCATTTCAATTTGTGGCCGGTTATCACCTTATGATCTTGAGATGTTACCCATAAGACCACAACAAGCTTATTCTTTTCGTTGTTGATTTTCTCAACAACTCCATTCAATCCTTCCTTCTAAGTTCATTTCATTCCATTCTTTTAATTCTTCCGGAGGCTTTGCATTGTTCATCTCGTCAAGTGCCATCCCATCTTGTGAAGCTTTCCATTCTCGTCATTCTCGTCGTTCCTCTCTTCTTCTCGAGTGTTCTCAATTCTTTGCTTCTTCTCTTGAGTTCTTGTTGCATCATCCCTTTTCTTTTCCGTCTCAGTCCTAAGATCTCGGGACGAGATCTCTTGTTAGTGGAGGAGTGTTGTAACGCCCCGGATTCGATGCGCGAGGTGTCTGCTAGTTATTCGTCGTTGTTGCTATGTCATTTGCTTGCGTGTTGCATATTGCCATGTCATCATGTGCATCTCATTTTGCATGCGTGTTCGTCTGAGGCATCCGAGCCTTTTCCCCGTTGTCCGTTTTGCAATCCGGCACTCCTATGTTCCCCGGTGCCCCATTTTGCCTCTTTTCATGTGCGGGTGTTAAACTTTCTCGGAATGGCCCGACGTTTGCCAAGCGGCCTTGGTACACCACCGGTAGACCGCCTGTCAAGTTTTGTGCTATTTGGAGGTCGTTTGATACTCCAACGGTTAACCGCACAGCCCGAACGCCTCTTTTGTCTTGCAGCCCAAACCCCTCCTAACTGGCCCATAACCCATCCAAACCCCCTCCATGCTCTCAGTCGTTCGATCATGATCGTGTGGGCGAAAACCGCTCCTCATTTGGACTCTACTAGAGCCCAAAATCTATAAATAGCCCCCTCCCCCGAAATTCGCGGATCAAATCCACCTTAACCCTAGAGACTACTCCTTCCGCCGCCGGACACGTCCA
>NC_041385.1:452991821-453003597 GCF_002162155.2 Triticum dicoccoides
GCCCCTCCGTGGCTCGGCCGCGCCTCGCCGGCCCTGCCGCCCCGACCTCGCCGCTGCTTCGCTCGGCTTCCGCGCGCTCGCCGGAGCCGGATCAACCCTTGGTGGGACGAGATCCACCAGTACCCCCAACCAAACGCACCTGCCCCGTCCCCGGATCTCTCCATCCCGGATTCCTCCGTCCCGCATTGACTTTTTGCGAGGGTAAAAAATCTGCCAAGTCCATGAGGTTTTTGCATTCTGTTGCCCTGTTCATCGCATCATAACTCCATGCATCCTCCTCCATTTCGTGCGTATGATATATTAAAATGTTCGTCATGAGATTCTGTACACTTCGTTACATTGTGCCATGTTTGTTTGAGTCCATCTTGATGCCCGAATCATCGTTGCAAGAGCGCTATATGATGTTAATCTGCTGAAACTGTTATAACATGGTGATTTGTTATTTTTGTTGCATTTGATGTGTGCATCTTATGAGTATGAGCTCTACATGTGTTTTGTACTACATCATGCCATCTTTACAGGGGTGCCATCCATGTATTTTTGCGAGTTGTGTAGTGAGTGCATCAAGCTTGTTAAGTAGGGCACTTGCTGTTGCTGTTTTGCTAGGTTGTTTCTGTTATATTTTGTTGCTATTTAAACCTGCTGCTACAAGTCATTCTATGCATAATCTGGAGATGTTCACTAAGGATGTTTTGTTATAAATGTCATGCTCTATCAATCCATGCCCCTGATTTCATTTATGGCCTGCTGTAGCTTGTTGTTATCTTGCTCCAAAGTTGCTAAATGATGTTGCTGTCAGCCTGTTAACTTTAAGTTCAGTTGTTGCCATGATTGTTGCTAGTGATTCATGCACCCTATGAACTTTCTCTTGCCATGCTTAGCTTCATAATCATGTCTTATTACTGTTGGTTACCTTACCATGCCATGTAATGCTCTTTGGTGAGTGGCACAAGCTCACCAACATGCCTACTTATCGTTGTTCCTGCCATGATTGGAATCTGTCATATAACTTGCTATGTTTACATGGGTGCCATCATATCTTCTGATCCTTTTTGGCTCATGGTCAGTAAGGGACTTTTGTTGTATGCGATTATTAGATTTATGCCATGCATTTTTTTGCCATGATAAGTTCCTGTAACATGTTGTTTGATAGCTCTAAACATTGCAACCTGATGTTATTTCTACAAAGTCTGAAACTGATATTATTTGCTATCTTGCCATGTGTTTTGGAGCATGTTCTTGTGATTTCTGGAGATAGCTCATTGTTCATGTTTTGTTATGCTTTACCTGTACATCATGTTCATGCCTTTTATTCTCATATTGTGGTGCTGTAGCATGTTGTTTTGATGCTTGCAATATGTCTAGTTGCTGTTTTGGACAGATTGTTGTTATGACTTGTATAGAGTGTATGTGTTGTACCGTTGCTCCGTTTTGAGTGTGCTCTATATGAAAATTGCTTGATTTTGCATGTAGTTTCATATTATCATGTTGCATCCTTATTTTGAGGTGTTTGCTTTATGTTTGTATGCATTTTGCATCAATGCCATGTTTAACTTGTTTTGCTCATATCTTCTAGGCCGTAGCTCCGAATTAAATGAACTTTATATGTAACTTGACTAGAATCTCGTGTAGATCATCTTGGTGCATCTTAACTTGCTGTTTAACAACTTGAACATAATATTTATTCAGATCTGGACCAATTTCGAAATTTGCATATGAGGACTTACCGAAATTGTTATATGTTGTTTCCGGCCTCATTTAAACTTGCCTTGATGTGTTGTTCTTGTTTGCATCATCTCTTGCCATGAGTAGCTTCATGTAGCTTTGTCATGCATCATGCTTGGTTGTGAATCATGTCTTGTATATGTGTGGTGTGTTTACCTTGTTGTGTGTTTCTTCTCGATAGTTCCTGTATCGTTGCGATCGTGAGGATTCTTTCGTCTACGCTTGGTTCGGCTTCATCCGTTCGTCTTCTTCGTGGACTGGTTCTTCTTCCTAGCGGGATTTCAGGCAAGATGATCGTGACCTTGGATCTCGTTACTATCATTGCTATGCTAGTTGCTTCGTTCTATCGCTTTGCTGCGCTACCTATATTTTGCTCTTCAAGCCTCCCAATTTCCATGTTAGCCTCTAACCTTTCACCCTTCCTAGCAAACCGTTGCTTGGCTATGTTACCGCTTTTGCTCAGCCCCTCTTATAGCGTTGTTAGTTGCAGGTGAAGTTGAATATTGCTCCATGGTGGACATGATTATGTTGGGATACCACAATATCTCTTATTTAATTAATGCATCTATGCCTGGTGTTTTGTTCCACTCTTGCCGCCCTAGTTTCCGTCATACCGGTGTTATGTTCCCGGATTTTGTGTTCCTTACGCGGTTGGGTGATTTATGGGACCCCTTGACAGTTCGCTTTGAATAAAACTCCTCCAGCAAGGCCAAACCTTGGTTTACCATTTGCCGCACCACCACCTATACCCTTCCCTTGGGTCGGCCAACCTGAGGGTCATCTTTATTTTAGCCCCCCCGGGCCAATGCTTGTCTAAGTGTTGGTTCGAACCGAGCCGCCTGCGGGGCCACCTCGGGGAAACTCGAAGTCTGGTTTTACTCGTAGCTTGTCTCATCCGGTGTTGCCCTGAGAACGAGATATGTGCAGCTCCTATCGGGATTGTCCGCGCATCGGGCGGTCTTGCTGGTCTTGTTTTACCATTGTCGAAATGTCTTGTAAACCGGGATTCCGAGTCTGATCGGGTCTTCCTGGGAGAAGTTATATCCTTCGTTGATCGCGAGAACTTATCATGGGCTAAGTTGGGACACCCCTGCAGGGTATAAACTTTCGAAAGCCATGCCCGCGGTTATGTGGCAGATGGGAATTTGTTAATGTCCGGTTGTAGATAACTTGAAACCAGATACGAATTAAAATGCATCAACCGCGTGTGTAGGCGTGATGGTCGCTTTTTGGCGGAGTCCGGGAAGTGAACACGGTTTTGGGTTATGTTTGACGTAAGTAGGAGTTCAGGATCACTTCTTGATCATTGCTAGCTTCACGACCATTCAGTTTGCTCTCTTCTCGCTCTTATTTGCGTATGTTAGCCACCATATATGCTTAGTCGCTGCTGCAACCCACCACCTTACCCCTTCCTTTCCCATTAAGCTTTGCTAGTCTTGATACCCATGGTAATGGGATTGCTGAGTCATCGTGGCTCACAGATTACTACAACAATAGTTGCAGGTACATCTTATGCGATGTTCATGATGCGAGAGCAATGTTTGCTTGTTTTGGAGTTCTTCTTCTGCTTCTTCTTCGATCAGAGGATAGGTTGCAGGTCTGGGTCGATGTCGTTTGAGTTTCTGTTTGTGTTTCATCCATAGTCGGATGGTGCTCTTATGTATTGTGATGATGTAATCATGTGGCATTGTATGCCTTTTGTATGTATCCCCATCTATTATGTAATGTTGATGTAATGATATCCACCTTGCAAAAGCGTATCAATATGCGGTTCTATCCTTGGTGGGACCTTCGAGTCTCTTTAGGATAGTATCGCATATTGGGCGTGACAAAGGTCTCGGGGCATACACGTAAACAAATATAAAAGTTAATATGTGCCTCCAACTAATATAGTAGTAGTAGAGTACTTAGGCACGTACTCCATAACATTTAGTGGTAGTACGTAGTAAGAGACAAATGCCTCCCAAGAGTTCCCTTCTTGACCCACTTTTGGGTGTTTGGTAGAGTGTATGGAGGGTGCATGAGTCCACACTAGTTTAGCACAAATACACTAGATGCATGCATGAAGAGAGCATGCATGAAGAGGGGTGTTGAGTTGAGCATGCATGAAGAGGGAACAACTATGCTGAGACGAGAACGCAACCAAACACACCCTATATGCCATGCATATTCATACTATTTATGCCTTTCTACTTCACTTACTATGCTACATTACTCAGGTTCATACGTCCACTCCTGGGTACATGTCTGTAATGCCCCGAATTCGATGCGCCAGGTGTCTGCCAGTTATTCACCGTCGTTTCCATGTCATTTGCTTGCGTGTTGCATTTTTTCATGTCATCATGTGCATTGCATTGCATACGTGTTCGTCTCATGCATCCGAGCATTTTTCCCGTTGTCCGTTTTGTGATCCGGCACTCCTATGCCCTCCAGCGTCCCCCCTTTTGTCTCTCATTGTGAGTGGGTGTGAAATGTTCTCGGAATGGACCGAGTCTTGCCAAGCGGCCTTGGTACAGCACCGGTAGACCGCCTGTCAAGTTTCGTGCCATTTGAAGGTCGTTTGATACTCCAACGGTTAACTGGGTAACCGTAAAAGCCCTCTTTGTCTTTCAGCACAACACGCCTCCAAAACCAGCCCAAAACCCATCCTAACCCCCTCCATGCTCTCGGTCGTTCGATCACGATCGTGTGGTCGAAAACCGCTGCTCATTTGGACTCTCCTAGTTCCCTCTACCTATATATATGCGCATCCCCCCGAATTTTTCGCGCAGTCCAAACCCTAGCCCTTCCCCTCACGCCGTTGGACAAATCTCCCACCGGCCGGACATGTCCGCGCCACCGCTCTCGCCCAACCGGAGGCCGCCATGTCATCACACTGCGCCCACTTAGCCGCCGGGCCCGCGAAGCCCATCGAGGGCCCGCGCAGACCCGGATCTCCGCCGCCACTAGGCCCGCCCGGGCTGGATCGAGGCCCGACCGCGCCTGCGCGCCGCCCGCGCCGGTAGCCGCCTCCGCCGGCCTCGGCCTCCGCGTCGTCTGCCGCCGGCCGCCGCCTCCTCGTTGACCCTGCCGCCATTGCTCGCCGTCACACGCCTCTCCGGCGGCCCGAAGCCGCGCGCGGGAGCCCTGCTCGCCGGCCGCCGCCTCCCGCGCCTGCCCTCCCGCGCCCGCCGCCAGGTCGCCGCCCCGCCGCTTGCTCGCCATCCCGCCGCCCTCCGGCGACCTCCAGCGGCGCCGTCCTGCGCCGTCTCCTCCTTGCCGGAGCGCCTCCTCCCCCAACCCAGGCCGCCTCCTTCCACAACTCCGGTGGCCCATGCCGGCCAACCTCGGGATCCGTTCCCAGATCCAGATCCGTTTTCGGAGGTTGACCCCATTTATTTCCCTAAGTCTCGAAATATTCTTGCATTATATTGCCCTGTTCATCGCATCATAACTCTACATCCGTAGCTCTGTTTGGCGTGCATAATATATCAAATTGTTCGCTGTGAGATGCTCTTCATTTCATTCCATTGGGACATGCTCGTTTGAGTTCATCTTGATGCCTGAATCATTGTTGCAAGAGTGCTATATGATGTTAACTGCTGTCTCGTAACAGAACTTGCTGATTTGTCTTTTTCGTTGCAGTTTTTGTGTGCATCCTATGAGCATGAGTCCTACATGAGTTTTGAACTAAATCATGCCATATTTGCTGTGGTGCAATCCATGTAATTTTGTTAGTCTTGTACTGAGTGCATCGAGCTCGTGAAGTAGGGTACTTGCTGTTGCTGTTTTGCTAGACTGTTTCTGTTATATCATGATGCTATGTAAACCTGCTGCTACAAATCATTCTATGCATAATCTGGAGATGTTCACTAAGGATGATTTGTTATACATGTCATGCTATATCCATCCATGCCCCTGGTTGCATTTATAGCCTGCTGTAGATTGTTGTTATCATGCTCTAAAGTTGCTAAATAATATTGTTGTCAGCCTATTAACATTAAGTTCAATGTTGTCATGATTGTTGTTAGTGATACAAGCATGCTATGAACTTGCTCTTGCGATGTTTAGCTTCATAAACATTTGTTCTTACTGTTGGTTACCTTCTAATGCCATGAATTGCTCTGTGGGGAGTGGTACAAGCTCACCAACATGCCTACTTATTGTTGTTCCTGCCATGTTTGAATCTGTCATATAACTTGCCATGTTTACATTGGTGCCATCATATCTTCTGATCCTTTTTGGCTCTTGGTCAGTAAGGGACTTTTGTTCTATGCAATTAGTAGTTTCATTACATGCCTTTGTTTGCCATGTTAAGTTCCTGTAGCATGTTGTTTGATAGATCTAAACATTGCAACCTGATATTATTTCTGCAAAGTTTGAAACTGTTACTATATGCAATCTTGCCATGTGTTTTGGAGCATGTTCTAGTGATTTTTGGAGATAGCTAAGTGTTCATGTTTTGTTATGCTTTACCTTTACATGATCTCCATGCCTTTTGTTCTCATGTTGGGGTGCTGTAGCATGTTGTTTTGATGCTTGCAATATGCCTAGTTGCTGTTTTGGACAGATTGTTGTCATATCTTGTATAGCGTGTATGTGTTGAACCGTTGCTCCGTTTTGAGTGTGCTCTATATGAAACTTGCTTAGAATTGCATGTAGTTTCATATTATCATGTTGCATCCTTGTTTTGGTTTGTTTGCTTGATGTTTGTATGCTTTTTGCATCAATGCCATGTTTATCTTGTTTTGCTCATATCTTCTAGGTCGTAGCTCTGAATTAAACGAACTTTATATGTAACTTGACTAGAATCTCGTGTAGATCATCTTGGTGCATGTTAACTTGATGTTTAACAACTTGAACATAAGGTTTATTCAGATCTGGACCAACTTCGAAACTTGCATATGAGGACTTACCGGAATTGTTATATGTTGTTCCCGGCCTCATTTAAACTTGCCTTGATGTGTTGCTCTTGTATGCACCATCTCTTGCCATGAGTAGCTTCATGTAGCTTTGTCATGCATCATGCTTGTTATGCATCATGTCTTGTCTATGTGTGGTGTGTTTACCATGTTGTGTGCTTCTTCTCGATAGTTCCCGTTTTCGTTCCGATCGTGAGTATTCGTTCGTCTACGCCTGGTTCGGCTTCATCCATTCGTCTTCTTCATGGACTCGTTCTTCTTCCTAGCGGGATTTCAGGCAAGATGACCGCTACCCTGGATCTCACTACTATGATTGCCATGCTAGTTGCTTTGTTCTATCGCTTTGCTGCGCTACCTATCACCTGTTTATCAAGCCTCCCAAATTGCCATGTCAGGCTCTAACCTTTTTCACCCTTCCTAGCAAACCATTGCTTGGCTATGTTACCGCTTTTGCTCAGCCCCTCTTATAGCGTTGTTAGTTGTAGGTGAAGTTGAAGATTGCTCCAAGGTGGACAGGATTATGTTGGGATATCACAATATCTCTTATTTAATTAATGCATCTATATACTTGGTAAAGGGTGGAAGACTCGGCGTTATGCCCGGTGTTTTGTTCCACTCTTGCTGCCCTAGTTTCCATCATACCGGTGTTATGTTCCCGGATTTTGCGTTCCTTACGCGGTTGGGTGATTTATGGGACCCCCTTGACAATTCGCTTTGAATAAAACTCCTCCAGCAAGGTCCAACCTTGGTTTTACCATTTGCCTCACCTAGCCCTTTTTTCCCTTGGGTTTCCTGAGCCCGAGGGTCATCTTTATTTTTGCCCCCCAGGCCAGTGCTCCTTCGAGTGTTGGTCCGAACCGAGCTGCCTGCGGGACCACCTCGGGGAAACTTGAAGTCTGGTTTTACTCGTAGCTAGTCTCATCCGATGCTGCCTTGAGAACGAGATATGTGCAGCTCCTATCGAGATTTGTCGGCACATCGGGCGGTCTTGCTGGTCTTGTTTTACCATTGTCGAAATGTCTTGTAAACCGGGATTCCGAGTCTGATCGGGTGTTCCTGGGAGAAGGAATATCCTTCGTTGATCGCGAGAGCTTATCATGGGCTAAGTTGGGACACCCCTGCAGGGTATAAACTTTCGAAAGACGTGCCCGCAGTTATGTGGCAGATGGGAATTTTTTAATGTCCGGTTGTAGATAACTTGAAACCAGATACGAATTAAAACGCATCAACCGCGTGTGTAGCCGTGATGGTCTCTTTTCGGCGGAGTCCGGGAAGTGAACATGGTTTTGGGTTATGTTTGACGTAAGTAGGAGTTCAGGATTACTTCTTGATCATTGCTAGCTTCACGACCGTTCCGCTTGCTCTCTTTTCGCTCTTATTTGCGTATGTTAGCCACCATATATGCTTAGTCGCTGCTGCAACCTCACCACTTTACCCCTTACTTTCCCATTAAGCTTTGCTAGTCTTGATACCCATGGTAATGGGATTGCTGAGTCCTCGTGGCTCACAGATTACTACAACAACAGTTGCAGGTACAGGTTATGTGATGATCATGACGCAAGAGTGATGTTTTCTTATTTTGGAGTTCTTCTTCTGCTTCTTCTTCAATCAGGGGATAGGTTCCAGGTCGGCAGCTTGGGCTAGCAGGGTGGATGTCGTTTGAGTTTCTGTTTGTGTTTCATCCGTAGTTGGATGGTGCTCTTATGTAAGATGACGTTGTATTCGTGTGACATTCTATGCCTCTTGTATGTATCCCCATCTATTATGTAATGTTGATGTAATGATATCCACCTTGCAAAAGCGTTTCAATATGCGGTTCTATCCTTGGTGGCACCTTCGAGTCTCTTTAGGATAGTATCGCATATTGGGCATGACAAGTTGGTATTAGAGCCTCGACCGACCCTAGGAGCCCCCTTGATTGATCGTGTAGTTTGGCCGTTGTTGAGTCTAGAAGAAAACTGTTTTCGGTGTCTAGTTATATCGGAGAGTAGGAATTCTTTTTACTCCTTAGCCCCTTGGTCGCTCTGGTAAGGAATCTTAACGTAGGTATTTTGAATTACTCCTCTTCCCTTTCAAACTTTCTTTAGAATCACGCAGTTGGTTTTCCGATCGTTGTTCCCCAGCTCTTTGCATCCGGTGCATTTCTCATCTAGGTGACTCGAGCATCTTCATCTTTGAGTTCAATCCTCAGTTGTTTTCTTTTCCCACCCGCCCACCCTTTTCTTCTCGAAGTCGGAGTCTGTAATCGAGTATCCTTCCTACTCGTGCGAAGTCTTTATTTTCTTTCCTCAATGATTTCAACAGGTGTTTTCTCTTCAAGATATTCGTCGGTTCCCCTTCAAAGTTGCCTTTGTTTTCCCGCCCTCCCACCCTCTTCTTCCCGGAGCCTGAGTCTGTTTCGAGCATCAATTTCATTCTTGCGGAGCCTCTTCAGTCTTCCCTCAATCATTTCAACCGGTGAATTCTCGTTTTGTTTGACATTCTTCATCTCTTTTCTGGTGGACTCAATTCAAGTTTTTTTTGGTGTTGATCATATTCTTTCCCTTGGTCAAAGTGTTTTCCCTGCTTGGTTGCCTCTCGCCATTCAATCATTCTGGAGTTCAGAAGACATCTCAGAAGATTCGTCTGTGTTCAAATTAATTCGAGGTTGCCACCTCATCCAAATATTTCAACTTTTCCAGTGCATCATCTATCCCTTCAACATCCCTTTCCAACGGTGCTTTTCTCTTTAGTGGGCCCTAACCCATAGGTCTTTTTCTAGGATCTTACCTGACTCTTCTAATTCTCCCGGAGTTATTGTCAATTCTTTTAATGTGTGACATAAGTATGAATTTCATCAGTCAGATCTTTTCCAAGATCGATTGCAAATCATTTCATTGTTGGCTCAACCTTTTCGGTTTTCATTCTCCCGGAGTATCTCAGTAATTTTGGTGCTGTTTCTCGTCGTCATTTGAAGATCGAAGAAGAGTTCCTTCTAAATCTTGTCCGATCTCCCGGAGATTCGCGGTGCTAGCTCAATGTCATCCCATTGTTTCAATCATGAAAATTCTTTTCAATCGTTCGATGCATTTCGGGAGTTGCTTTCCCTCTCGATCATCCGGAGGCCATCCTTTTGGAATATTTCTTTGTTCTAAGTTTTCGAATTCGTTCTCCAATTATTCTACGTCTGTGCCCCTTCGGTCGTCTCAATATTCTTCCGGTGCTTCGTTCAAGTTTTCTTCAATCACTTCGCGATCTCTTCGTCCTCTTTTCACTTAATTCCCTCAAGTATTTTCGTTATTGCTCTAATTCTTCCCGGTGATTCAGTTTCTTCATCAGTCATTTTTGATTTCTTATGGTGGTTCGTTCAAGATTCTTTTTCCTTTATTATCATTCAATTCATTCGTTCTTTTCAATCCCAACGGTGGTTCATGAAGACTTTCTCAAGTTTTGCACTATATTTCCCCTTAATCCTTTTCAACAAGAATAAGTTGCATGCCAAACCGGTTGTCATCAATTAAATTTGATGAGGATAAGCATAACGTAATTCTTATTCTTATTTCATCATCGTCAAGTAATTCCTTCCTTCAGAGTTTGTTCTTGATGAATAAATTCTAGTTCCAAGTGTTTTCATCTTTTCTTTTCCGGAGTTCAAATTTCCTCGGCCATCTCGTCGGAACCTCCATCTAAAGCATCACAAGGCTTTAATCTTATTCTTTCTTCCTTCATTCTATCTCATCATCCTTTTGTCACCAGAGTTCTTCATGGTGGTTTTTCTTGATTTAATTCATTCTTTCAAGAGTTCATCAAGATTCTTGTTCAAGGAGTTCTAGTATCTTCCTTCTTGCATCTCAAAGTGCAAATAATTCTTCCTTTTCTTCTGGAGTGGAGCTTTGCATTCCTTCGGTCTTCTCAGTTATTCAATCTATTCCGCTTGTGGTCGGTTATCACCTAATAATTTTGAGATGTTTTCCATAAGTCCACAACAAGCTTATTCTTTCGTTGTTGATTTTCTCAACAACTCCGTTCAATCCTTCCTTCTAAGTTCTTTTCATTCAATTTTTTCAATTCTTCCGGAGGCATTGCATTGTTCTTCTCGCCAAGTGGCATACCATCTTGTGAAGCTCGTGTTCTATTCCTCCATGTTTTAGCTGGAGTGCTGTCTGAATCCTTTCAGTCTTATTCCTTTCCTATCTTGTTCTAACCGGAGTGTTTTCAGAGTCTATCTTGTTTCCACGAGCATTCGATTCTCGTCATATTTGCCATTCATCTTTCTTAACCGAGTGCTCTCCATTCTTTGCTTCTTCTCTTGAGTTCTTGTTTCACCTCATCCCTTTTCCCTTCCGTCTCGGTCCTAAGATCTCAGGACGAGATCTCTTATGAGTGGAGGAGTGTTGTAACGCCCCAGATTTGATGCACCAGGTGTCTGCCAGTTATTCGCCGTCGTTGCCATGTCATTTGCTTGCGTGTTGCATTTTGTCATGTCATCATGTGCATTGCATTGCACACGTGTTTGTCTCATGCATTCGAGCATTTCCCCGTTGTCCGTTTTGCGATCCGGCACTCCTATGCCCTCCGGCATCCCCCCTTTTGTCTCTCGTTGTGAGCGGGTGTTAAACGTTCTCGGAATGGACCAAGTCTTGCCAAGCGGCCTTGGTACACCACCGGTAGACCGCCTGTCAAGTTTCGTGCGATTTGGAGGTCGTTTGATACTCCAACGGTTAACTGGGTAACCGTAAAAGCCCTCTTTGTCTTGCAGCCCAACACCCCTCCAAACTGGCCCAAAACCCATCCTAACCCCCTCCATGCTCTCGGTCGTTCGATCATGATCGCGTGGCCAAAAACCGCTCCTCATTAGGACTCTCCTAACTGCCTCTACCTATATATATGTGCATCCCCTCGAATTTTTCGCGCAGTCCAAACCCTAGCCCTTCCCCTCGCGCCGCCGGACAAATCTCCCACCGCCCGGACATGTCCGCGCCACCGCCCTCTCCCAACCGGAGGCCGCCACGTCATCACCCTGCGCCCACTTCGCCGCCGGGCCCGCGAAGCCCATCGAGGGCCCGCGCAGACCCGGATCTCCGCCGCCGCTAGGCCCGCCCGGGCTGGATCGGGGCCCGGCCGCGCCGCCGCACCGCCCGCGCCGGTCGCCGCCTCCGCCGGCCTTGGCC
>NC_041385.1:453003992-453006591 GCF_002162155.2 Triticum dicoccoides
CAGGTCGCCGCCCCGCCGCTTGCTCGCCGTCCCGCCGCCCTCCGGCGACCTCCAGCGGCGCCGTCCCGCGTCGTCTCCTCCTCGCCGAAGCGCCTCCTCCCCCAACCCAGGCCGCCTCCTTCCTCAACTCCGGTGGCCCGAGCCAGCCAACCTCGGGATCTGTGCCTAGATCTAGATCCGTTTTCGGAGGTTGACCCTATTTATTTCCCGAAGTCCCGAAATATTTTTGCATTATATTGCCATGTTCATCGCATCATAACTCTGCATCCGTAGCTTTGTTTTGTGTGCATAATATATCAAATTGTTCATTGTGAGATGCTCTTCATTTCATTCCATTGGGACATGCTCGTTTGAGTTCATCTTGATGCCTGAATCATCATTGCAAGAGTGCTATATGATGTTAACTACTGTCTGGTAACAGAACTTGCTGATTTGTCTTTTTCATTGCAGTTTTTGTGTGCATCCTATGAGCATGAGTCCTACATGAATTTTGAACTAAATCATGCCATCTTTGCTGTGGTGCAATCCATGTAATTTTGTTAGTCTTGTACTGAGTCCATCGAGCTCGTGAAGTAGGGTACTTGCTGTTGCTGTTTTGCTAGACTGTTTCTGTTGCTATGTAAACCTGCTGCTACAAGTCATTCTATGCATAATCTGGAGATGTTCACTAAGGATGATTTGTTATACATATCATGCTATATCCATACATGCCCCTCGTTGCATTTATAGCCTGCTGTAGATTGTTGTTATCATGCTCTAAAGTTGCTAAATAATATTGTTGTCAGCCTATTAACATTAAGTTCAATGTTGCCATGATTGTTGTTAGTGATACAAGCATGCTATGAACTTGCTCTTGCGATGTTTAGCTTCATAAACATTTCTTCTTACTGTTGGTTACCTTCTAATGCCATGAATTGCTCTGTGGTGAGTGGTACAAGCTCACCAACATGCCTACTTATTGTTGTTCCTGCCTTGTTTGAATCTGTCATATAACTTGCCATGTTTACATGGGTGCCATCATATCTTCTGATCATGTTTGGCTCTTGCTCAGTAACATACTTTTGTTCTATGCAATTAGTAGTTTCATTACATTCCTTTGTTTGCCATGTTAAGTTCCTGTAGCATGTTGTTTGATAGCTCTAAACATTGCAACCTGATGTTATTTCTGCAAGGTTTGAAACTGTTACTATATGCAATCTTGCCATGTGTTTTGGAGCATGTTCTAGTGATTTCTGGAGATAGCTCAGTGTTCATGTTTTGTTATGCTTTACCTGTACATCATGTCCATGTTTTTTGTTCTCATGTTGGGGTTCTATAGCATGTAGTTTTCATGCTTGCAATATGCCTAGTTGCTATTTTGGACAGATTGTTGTCATATCTTGTATAGCATGGATGTGTTGAACCGTTGCTCCGTTTTGAGTATGCTCTATATGAAACTTGCTTAGAATTGCATGTAGTTTCATATTATCATGTTGCATCCTTGTTTTGGTGTGTTTGCTTGATGTTTGTAAGCTTTTTGCATCAATGCCATGTTTATCTTGTTTTGCTCATATCTTCTAGGCCGTAGCTCCGAATTAAACGAAATTTATATGTAACTTGACTAGAAGATAATCTTGGTGCATGTTAACTTGCTGTTTAACAACTTGAACATAAGGTTTATTCAGATCTGGACCAACTTCGAAACTTGCATATGAGGACATACCGGAATTGTTATATGTTGTTCCCGGCCTCATTTAAACTTTCCTTGATGTGTTGCTCTTGTATGCATCATCTGTTGCCATGAGTAGCTTCATGTAGCTTTGTCATGCATCATGCTTGTTGTGCATCATGTCTTGTCTATGTGTGGTGTGTTTACCATGTTGTGTGCTTCTTCTCGATAGTTCCCGTTTTCGTTGCGATCATGAGGATTCATTCGTCTACGCTTGGTTCGGCTTCATCCGTTCGTCTTCTTCATGGATTCGTTCTTCTTCCTAGCAGGATTTCAGGCAAGATGACCGCTACCCTGGATCTCACTACTATCATTGCCATGCTAGTTGCTTCGTTCTATCGTTTTGCTGCGCTACCTATCACCTGTTTATCAAGCCTCCCAAATTGCCATGTCAGCCTCTAACCTTTTTCACCCTTCCTAGCAAACCATTGCTTGGCTATGTTACCGCTTTTGCTCGGCCCCTCTTATAGCATTGTTAGTCGCAGGTGAAGTTGAAGATTGCTCCAAGGTGGACATGATTATGTTGGGATATCACAATATCTCTTATCTAATTAATGCATCTATATACTTGGTAAAGGGTGGAAGACTCGGCCTTATGCCTAGTGTTTTGTTCCACTCTTGCCGCCCTAGTTTCCGTCAAACCGGTGTTATGTTCCCGGATTTTACGTTCCTTACGCGGTTGGGTGATTTATGGGACCCCCTTGACAGTTCTCTTTGAATAAAACTCCTCCAGCAAGGCCCAACCTTGGTTTTACCATTTGCCTCACCTAGCCCTTTTTCCCTTGGGTTTCCAGAGCCCGAGGGTCATCTTTACTTTAGCCCCCCCCCCCCCCGGGCCAGTGCTCCGTCGAGTGTTGGTCCGAACCGAGCTGCCTGCGGGGCCACCTCGGG
>NC_041385.1:453006717-453009989 GCF_002162155.2 Triticum dicoccoides
CCTGAGAACGAGATATGTGCAGCTCCTATCGGGATTTGTCGGCACATCGGGCGGTCTTGCTGGTCTTGTTTTACCATTGTCGAAATGTCTTGTAAACCGGGATTCCGAGTCTGATCGGGTCTTCCTGGGAGAAGGAATATCCTTCGTTGATCGCGAGAGCTTATCATGGGCTAAATAGGGACACCCCTGCAGGGTATAAACTTTCGAAAGTCGTGCCCGCGGTTATGTGGCAGATGGGAATTTGTTAATGTCCGGTTGTAGATAACTTGAAACCAGATACGAATTAAAACACATCAACCGCGTGTGTAGCCGTGATGGTCTCTTTTCGGCGGAGTCCGGGAAGTGAACACGGTTTTGGGTTATGTTTGACGTAAGTAGGAGTTCAGGATCACTTCTTGATCATTGCTAGCTTCACGACCGTTCCGCTTGCTCTCTTCTCGCTCTTATTTGCGTATGTTAGCCACCATATATGCTTAGTCGCTGCTACAACCTCACCACTTTACCCCTTTCTTTCCCATTAAGCTTTGCTAGTCTTGATACCCATGGTAATGGGATTGCTGAGTCCTCGTGGCTCACAGATTACTACAACAACAGTTGCAGGTACAGGTTATGCGATGATCATGACGCGAGAGCGATGTTTGCTTATTTTGGAGTTCTTCTTCTGCTTCTTCTTCGATCAGGGGATAGGTTCCAGGTCGGCAGCCTGGGCTAGCAGGGTGGATGTCGTTTGAGTTTCTGTTTGTGCTTCATCCATAGTCGGATGGTGCTCTTATGTAATATGATGTTGTATTCGTGTGGCATTCTACGCCTCTTGTATGTATCCCCATCTATTATGTAATTATGATGTAATGATATCCACCTTGCAAAAGCGTTTCAATATGCGGTTCTATCCTTGGTGGGACCTTCGAGTCTCTTTAGGATAGTATCGCATATTGGGCATGACAATGTCCGTCTCGTAGTTCCAGTCCCACGTGTTCTTCATATAGATGGAACGATCCTTGCATAACACGTGCACCTTGATGCTAGATGTCTCGCGTGTTGGCAAAAGGATGAACAAAGCTCACGTAAAAAAATAGAGTGTAAGAATATAGATTCCCGACAACCGAGAAGGAGCAAGGAACCTCGTGGTGGAGCTCCTGCACTCATAATATTTAATATTATTCAGCGATATAAAATCAACCAATCATCTCCACAGTGGACTGGAAGAGTACGAAACACGGTAGCCCAGTGTAGTTACATCATACTAGTACATGGCTAACCCACGCTATCACCATATTTCTTGGCTTCCGTGTGACACCTATCTCTAGTAATCCAGCAGCCTATATCGCTTCTCCCTCCTTGTCTCTCTCAAAGTGCAGCGGGCTGGCATTTTTGCCATCTATTGAGGTCGGTTAACTCATCACATGTTAGCGACATGCCAAGAGCATTCCAAAAAAATTCCTTTCACGTTCCGTTTTCGAAGAGAAAAAAATCCTTTCACGTACGAATTTGACTCTATGCTTTGAGCAACTTGCATGTCCTATACTACTCTTGTTTGATACTCTAACTTAGCTAGAGGTTAGACTAACTCATGACTAACCCTGAACTAACTGTAGCCAAAGAGGTGTTTGGGTGACAGGGTTAGATTGACAATAAATGCACTTGATGGAGAGAGAAAAGTGATTTTTCAGTCGTCCCAATGAGAACTATCTCCAGTTAGCACCTCTTAGGTGGGATTGTTTTTTTGGTGGGTTCGGTGCAACTTGCTCCAATTTAAACCCGCATTCTTGGATACTTTAGGGCTATTTGAGCCCCAACCAGCTCAAACTAACTCTAGCCCATGGATCCAAACAGGGCCTATGGCCAGTCTCGACGCGGAGCAGTCGCATGCACAGGGAAGGGGCTATTAATGCGGCATTGACGCTCCAAGGCGACGCTGACGTTTCACGCGGGAAGCTCACGCTGGCAAGGGAGTATAGGTTTTGAACCGTTTCAGGTGTAGTACTGGTAGTTTGCAAAACTAATCAATTATTGCACTCAGTTTCCTAAGAAATTGTGGTAAAAAACGTTACACCACAGCCCGCTTCCCTTCTCCTTCCTCTTCCACCGCCCGCGCACGTCCGCAGGAAGCGACAGTTCAACCCTTATATAGGAGTGCTAGCACAAAAAGATGCATGCATGACCACTAAAATTTCCATATTAAAGCGCCGCTCTGGCGGGAGTATGGCGTATGTTGTTACATTCGGCCGAGCCATGGCTACCGGGCGACGGCGACCAGAGAAGAGGCGGCAGGAGGGGAATGAATGCAGCTCCTGTTTGGGTTCGCCGTCCGGCTTAAATAAATGCCTAGCATCACATGTACCTGCGGGTGCACAAATTGTAACATACGTGTCTGCTTAAGTGGGCGGCACGTAACTGGTTTGTGTGTGTGTGTGTGTGAGAAAGATTTTGAGAGACAGAGTGCGTGTGTGCGACTCTACTCTTCGGACATGTAATCAACCTTTTGCATCGGGATATAAGTATAATGGTATTTACTTTAGCTAGTGATTTACGTGGCCATGTTAACGTGGTTGTGTAAAAAAATGTCACTTCCTGCTCGTGATTTGCGTTATATAATTACAAGCAAGATGCTCGTGCATTGCACGGAACATCAATATGCATTTTTTACAAAACACCTATTGTGATTGACCCATGCAAGAGTAATCCCATGTGTAAAAACTAATGATATCTCGAGAATTTTATCGGAAAACCGGTATCTCGAGAATGTCATGGAAAAATGAAAGATGAGAGATAAGGTGAGGAGGAGTGGAGCATGGTGGTGACTGGTGGTCGGAATGGGCGGAGGCATGTGGATGGACGGCGCCGGCAGGCGGCAGCGGCCACCATGCTAGATTCTTCCAGAGACTTCCTTTTTTGATTGCTGAGCAATGAGGTTGTGGGAGATAAGGATGTGGAGAGAGGTGCGGGTATCTTTTGTAAAATTATCATAGTTTGCTTTCTATCCGTCAGATATAGATCAGACGGTCTATATTACAAGATGGCAGGCACACCATCATCACCAACTCGTTTTTTATAAGGGTACGGATGATAAGTTTGTGACTACTATAGTAAAGTGGAATTTGTCCATGTTATACAAGTAAATTAAGGTGATTGTTTATCATACGCGTAAGGTTGGATGAAGTGTGGTAGGAACAAATGCTCCACCTAGAGCATGTGTGTGTGAGATGGAGTCTTAGTGTGTGTGTGGGGTGTGTGTGTGTGAGAGAGAGAGAGAGAGAGAGAGATGGAGTCTT
>NC_041385.1:453010196-453025224 GCF_002162155.2 Triticum dicoccoides
GGTAGGTGGGTGTGCGTGCATGCCTGTGTGTGTTTGTGTGTTTGTGTGTGTGTGTGTCGTGGGGTCCTCGGTGGCGGATGTAATTTAAGCGTGCATGGCTTCATCATAGAGAGGTGATGTGTATGGCAGAGGCCACCAACGATGGGGTGCGAGAGAGAAAATGCCCGTAGAGAGGGGAAGAGAAGGTGTGTGCATGTGATAGGAGTCGACATCGAGAGAACGTGTTTGTTCGAGAGACACCGAGGAAGACTACTATATATTGATGGTGCATGTAGGCGGGAATTAAACAAAGGGATGGTCTTATTGGTTTCGGGGATATAGGGGAAGAGTGAGAGGGGGGTAGCTAGAAGGAGATTGTTAAGTGTGAGCGTGTGTTTTACCCATCTAGGTGGAAGTTATGTGCACACAAGAAGAGAACGATTCGATGTGGCATTAGGGTTGAGGGTAATTAACTACGTATGGAGACATAGAGACCTTGAACGTGCATGTGTGAGAGGTATACATGTATACGTGGGATGTGTGTGTGTGCGCGCATGATCGAGATAAAAGAAAGAAGACATAAGTCATAAGATCAACGACATGGTAAAGACGGACCGCTATGACAATATGCATGCATGTGAGAATGCAGGGAAGAAGGCCCGACAATTGAGCATGTGTTTTTGTCTTTAAGAGATAGTGGCATGGGCTGGAGCATGCATCTATGGCGAGCAGAGGGAATGAGGCACAACGATTGTGCAAAAGAGATCAACCTATAAATGCATATGTATGGAGAGACATGTATAGTGTGGGTGATAGGAAGCAAGACTCCGTGCAAGAAAGAAATGTTGACGGAGAAACTACAGATAGATACAGAGATGGAGATGCTAGCTAGTGGGACATCCGCTAGTTTGAGTGTTGGAGATGACCATCGGGTGGTTCAGAGGGTGAAGTTATATATGTGTGTGTGTGAGAAAGATAAAAAGAGGGCACTTGACTGCATGTAGAGAGAAACATATGTAGTGTGCGTGATAGGAAGCAAGAGTGAGGGCGTGAAAGAAGGTTGATGGAGAAACAGATAAATAGAAAGATAAAGATGCTAGCTAGTGTGCGTTAGAGATAGGAGTCGAGTGGATCAGAAGGCTGAGTTATGTGTGTGGGTGTGAGAGAGATAGAGAGAGGGTGCATGTGAGTCACATACAAACAGATATCAGAGAGAAATGAGCTCCCGAGATACGGAGTTTTGTGTCTGCGAGAGAGAAAGATATTTCACAACGAGAGTGATAGCTAGAGAGACATATGAGGGAACACAAGATATCTCTAGGGGGAGAGAGTGTGTGTGAGCAACATACAAGAGAACAGTGGAGAAATATGAGACCCTGGGAGATAGAGTTTGTGTTTGTGTGTGAGAAAGAGATATTTAAGAGGAAGAGTCGTAGGTTCTCATATCTAAGGAGCGAAAGACACCTCTGTATGAGGGGTGTGCGAGTGGCACACATGGGAATATTAGAGAGAAATGAGACCCCAGGAGATAAAGTTTTGTGTTTGTGTGAGAGAAAGAGATTCCACATGGACAATCATAGTTAGGGACACATAGCAGGGAGCGAGATATACTTAGAGAGAGATAAAGTGATGAAGGTCCAGGGAGAGAGTACCTTCAGTGTGTTACGAAGATAAAAGATCATTGTCGACATACAGGTAGCATGAGAGATACCTGAGAGACGATGAACACGTATAGGTCCAGAGAGATAGTCCTATATAAGCATGAGTGATAGCTATATGAGACGAATATCTGGATTAAAGGGGTTCAAATATTTAAACTGGAGATCACGACATCGATAATATCACAACACAAATTGGTGTATCAAACAAGCATATTCATTCGAATTTGGGCACACGTGTAATGTTATATAGTTTATCAATATTGGTCATCCATAGATTCTTTAATTACAAACAATGCATGGTTTATATGCAATTAATGTCTAAACGGGATTACACTATATGTTGCGTGTGTGAAACACATTATACATGTTTGAGAAGTAAAAAAACCCGCATGAAACACACATTAATTGGAGACAGTTAGCAAGGAATGCATACATTGGATTTCAACATAAAGTGGTTTCAAATATTTGAAAATCCAAATTGATGGATACAACCTTATGAATATGAGATCATGCCATTTGTAAACCATATTTATGTATAAATGGTGTTGTGCTTTTGAAAGTATATATAAAAATGATGTATATAGAACTTAATTCCAATTGAAAATGGATCCCGCCCGAAAAAAATAAAATACAAACGGGATTAGAATTGAGTTGGCACGGTAAACGTGCACTTTGCAAAATTTGAACGAAGTAGGGAAAGTCGCAGTAACTGCCCGAAACCAAAATCTGCGAGATGGAAATAACTACTGCCTATCCCTGCCACGCAAAGCCTATCTGCTGGATTTCTATAGGTTTCGATAGGGATAGGTTTGTAATTTCACCCAAACGTGACGTAACCGCCTCTCACCCGGATTCATACACGGTGGGCGCCAAAACACAATGTGTCCTCGGCCGAAATTGACTCCCTCCCCGATTCATATTCAAACACGGTGGGCGCCAAAAACAAACTCTCATCGGCAAATATTCGTTGTATGCGAGATTACCGTCCTATCCCCAACCGACTAATATTGTTGTGATGTAGGAAATTTGAAACGGGGGCTAAGTTTGTAAATTTTCTCGCATTTGAGACAATCACGCCCTGAATACATGGTTCCCCCTTCCTCTCTACCTCCCTTTTCCCCATCCGTACTCCGTTGGCGCCAAAACACCCTCTCTACGCCGGCCTCCTCCGTCCGCCACCCCATCCACCGTCGTTATCCTCCACCATGCCGGAGCTGATACCCCGATGCCGCCGTCCATTACAAGAGATCGACCTCTCTCATCCACGGCTTCAGACCGGGATCCTAGCATCCCTTCGTCTCGCTTCATCCCCGCCGTCGTCCACCTTGTCGGTGTTGCTCCTACGACCGTCTCGTCCACCGCGCCCCACTGCCACCGTCTACCATCCTAGATCTGCTTCCATGCTGACGACAGCCATCGCTACCGTAGCACAATCAAATTCTCAACAGATGCATACATGGCGCCGCACCAGAGGCGGTACTCTTTCTGTCGGTGTACTAGAATAGGGGTACCCTAGTACCCCGAACTTGTGCACGGGCAGTTGCAGCACCCCGCGGCAAGGCTTGCCGGGCTAACGCCAAGATCCTCCGTGGTTCCCTTGGAGCCATTCAAGAACAAAGTATTTAAGCTCAGGAGACAAGGCCCCAGCAAGAGGAGCTTGCCGGGAAGGCCAACCAAGGCACTCCAAGGAACTTGCCGCGACGCGCCACGCGCTCCGGCAAGGCAACAAGGCCCCGGCAAGAGGAGCTTGCCGGGAAGGCCAACCAAGGAACCTCGAGGCCTGGTGAGCGACAAGCTTCCGGACCCGACAAGATAACAGCAGCGGCAAGGCGCTTGCCGCAGCAGGCGGTCACTCTGTGCCCATACTCCAGCACATCCACCAACGTGTCGTTCTCGGGGCCTCTCCAGGCGCGCGTGGCGGGAGCCTGTGCAGCCAGCGGTGCGCAGTGGCTTGCAAAGCTGACAAGATCGCCATCGTGCCGAACGGTGGCGCCCCTAACGGTCCTTTTCTGCACTGTTTGGGCGACTCAGACGGGCATTTAATGCCCTTGTCCCCTGCCGTCAGGGTTAGGTAGGGTGCACTGTACAAATAACTGTACCAACCACCTCACTTTTTACATTTGTACCCTTCTCTGCGTTGCCACCTGTCGGTGACCCCTTTAGCGTATAAAAGGAGGCCCATGCGCAACGTAGAGGGGGTTCGGTTCGACTGGTTCGAGAGGTTCGACTAGTTCGTAAGCCAGAAAACACTACGCTCTCTCTCTGGAGCAAGAACACAAGATAATCAAACAAGCAGCAATAGGAGTGTTATCTCTCCGGAGAGCTCCGAAGCTGGGTAAACTGCTCGTGTGCTTCGCCTCGATTTGCTCTTCGTGCGATCTCCGCCCCCCGCCAAACCGAAAGGGGCCCGGTCCGCCGGCCCCATAGGTGTTCGTGGATCAGTTTCCCCGACATCTTTGGCGTGCCAGGTAGGGGGCGTCGAGATTGTGTGAACCTGATCCGGCGTTCACACGAGCTAGATCTTCATTCCCTTCATCAACATGCCACCGAAGAAGACTTCGGCGGCGGACGCTCCGTCCACGTCACTTCCGCCACCATTGGAGCAAATGGGTGGTGGAATGGACGCCGGCGGAAGAATGGACGTCAACGAGGAAGCCTATGATGCTGCCACGTCCAAGGACAAGGCTGCACAAACCTCGGCGACTGTACATGTTCCGTGCCACTCTCAGGAGGCGCAAGACCAACAGCATCATGGCACTCGCAGTGCCATACGCGTGATAGGCCAAGACCAAGCTGGTGAATCTCGGGGCGCTCAAGACCAACATGCACGCCAACGTGCTGGCACGAGCGGGGCACGGTCGCCTGGACGGGATACTGCTCCTTCTAACATAGTTAGAAGTTCGAGCACGTCCCGCTCCTCGCGCCGTCCGCCACTGCCACCCACCACTCCAGTAGAAGCTCTGGCGCGAGCTCAACTGCTCCTAGATTACCCTCCGACGTCGGACAAGATCGACGAATGGAGGGCCACCATTCAGAGTCTCATCGGCTACGCCAACGGTGACACTCCACGGCGGCCGAGCGCGTCGCCGCCGCGGCAGGGTTGCCAGGCGCGAGCCGGTGGCGACGAAATGGGTGGAGGTGCAACTACCATGCAATCACCACCCCGAAGGCCAAGATCGCCGACTCGCCGGATCCACCTCGACAGCGACTCCACCGCATCGTCGGATCCACGAGCTCGTCGCGATCAGCGCCAAGTTCTTCATGATCGACAACAAGAAGACGCTTGAACTCGCATCGAGCGCCGAAGAGAAGCGCGACGTCAATCCGACAAGCGCGCTGGGCCCTCTGTTGACATGCATGCGCCAGGGGAACCAGGCGATCTGCCGTACGCGGTAGGTTGCCCTGCGTTCACTCGTGAGCTGCGGCAAGTCCAGTGGCCCAGCACGAAGAACTTCAAGCCAGACGTACCGGAGAAGTACGACGGCAAGACGCATCCGTCGGAGTTCCTCAGCATCTACACCATTGCGGTGCAGGCTGCCGGGGGACGAGATGACAAGATCCTTGCCAACTACTTCCCGCTGGTGCTCAAGCCCAATGTCAGATCCTGGCTCATGCGCTTGCCGGACAACTCCATATCCTCTTGGGCTGATCTGTGCCATCAGTTTGTCGGCGCCTTCACAGGCGGACACAAGCCTCATGGCCAGGAAAGTGATCTTCATCTGCTCGCCCAGAAGGAAGGAGAGCCCCTGCGCAAGTACATTCAGAGATTCAGCAGTGTGCAGCACAACATCCCAGACGTCCACCCTGCCGCGGTGATCAGCGCGTTCCATCAGAACGTGCGAAACCGCAGGATGCGAGAGGAAATGGCGATGTGCAAGATCAGGGATGTCAGTGAGTTATATGCACTGGCCGACAAGTGTGCACGTGCCGAGGAAGGGAGGAGACTCCCTGGAGAGAATGTAGGAGCGGGAGGATCTGACAGTGAAGATGCCGCTCCGGCAAGGAAAAACCGGCGGCGGAACAACAAGAAGAAGAAAGGCAAAGAGGTGCTAGTAGTTGAGCAGTCCGGCAACGGTAGTGACGCCAAGAAAGCCAAAGCTGGTGACTCCGGCAAGGAGGTTGCCGCGGAGGTGGCGGTCGCCGACAAGCAGGACGGCACCAACAAGCAGTATTGTAAGATCCACCGCACCAAGGACCATGATCTCCAGAGCTGCAGGAAAGTCGAGCAACTTGTTGAGCAACAGAAAGCTGAATACGAGTGGCGCGACAAGGAGAAGGCCCAGGAAGGTGTTGGGGGATCCGGCAAGAAACGTCTCGGCCGAGGAGGACGCCGAGGCAAGGCCAAGCAGCGGCAAGGAGACAGACCTCCTCGCGGCCGCGACAAAGATGAAGATGACGACGACGATGAAGACATGGATGATGAGGAGACTGATGAGCATGAGTTCCAGAAAGCCACAGAGGTCCTGTGCGTTGACGGTGGTGCTTCTCTACATACCTCGCACCATCAGCTCAAGCAGTGGGTGTGGGAAGTTAATGCAGCAGAACCACCCATCGAGTCACGCAAGCCTCTGAAATTGTCCAGCACGCCTATCATCTTTGATATTGAGGACCACCCTGATCGCATAACTGCGGTCGGGTGCTTGCCGATGTTGGTTTCACCAACAATCTGCAACCTCAAGGTCACTAAGATGCTAGTTGACGGCAGGGCCGGCTTGAACCTGATCTCCTCCGCGGTGCTCCAGAAACTCCAGATCCCTGACAGCGAGCTCGAAGAGACCGGTACATTTCAAGGAATCAACCCGGGAAGGAGCAAGCCGAAGGGAAAGATCACGTTGTCGGTAACATTCGGCAGCGAGCTAAACTTCAGGACTGAGAGGGTCATGTTTGATGTTGCTGACTTTCCATTACCTTACAATGGAATCCTTGGCCGTCCGGCACTCGCCAAGTTCATGGCAGCCTCTCGCTATGCATACAACATACTGAAAATGCCAGGCCCGATAAGTGTCATCTCTGTCCCTGGCGACAAGAAGGATGCTCTTATCTGTGCCGACAAGATCTACCGGGAAGCAGCAGCCGCAGCAGAACGCAAGACACTTGGCGCTGAAGCTCCCGGGGGGAAGAAGAAGACCAAGTCCGGCAAGAGCTCTGATGCCCACTCCGGCAAGCGCACCTCTTCGGAGTGCTGCGCTACCGTCGAGGATGCACCATCGAGCTCCACCGGCAAGTGTAAGAAGGCAATGGCAGCTCCACCTGAGACCAAGAAGGTGTCCGCCAAGGAGGACGGCGCTGGTGGTACCTTCACCATCAGCGCCACTCTTGACCCCAAATAGGAAAGCGCGCTCGTTGCTTTCCTGCGGGCGAATGTCGACGTGTTTGCGTGGCAACCGTCTGATTCATTGAACGCCAGGAAAGTAATTGAGCACCACCTTGCCGTCTGTCCTCATGCGCGGCCCGTCAAGCAGAAAGTCAGGAAACAGGCAGTGGAGCGCCAAGAATTCATCGCAGAAGAAATCAAGAAGTTGGAAGCAGCAGGCCTTGTCAGAGGAGTGCTCCATCCCACGTGGTTGGCCAATCCTGTTGTCGTGCGCAAGGCTAACGGGAAATGGAGGCTTTGTATTGACTTCACTGATGTTAATAAAGCTTGTCCCAAAGACCCATTTCCCTTGCCGCGCATTGACCAGATTGTTGACTCCACAGCCGGATGTGATTTGCTTTCATTTCTTGATGCATACTCAGGATACCATCAGATCTTCATGGCAGAAGAGGATGAAGAGAAAACCGCATTTATCACCCCGTGTGGCACGTACTGCTTCGTACGGATGCCTTTCGGTTTGAAGAATGCTGGTTCAACATTCGCAAGGGTAGTCCACCACGCTTTTGAGCTGCAGATGCACATAAATGTGGAAGCCTACATGGATGACATAGTGGTCAAGAGCAAGGACAGGACGACCCTGATTCAAGATTTAGACGAGACATTTGCAAATCTGCGCAAGATCAACCTCAAGCTTAACCCCGAGAAGTGTGTGTTTGGAGTCGCTTCCGGCAAGCTTCTCGGTTTCTTCGTGTCTCAGTGGGGAATTGAAGCCAATCCCGACAAGATCAAGGCCATTGAGCAGATCGAAGCACCAAAGCGCCTCAAGGATGTACGAAGGCTTGCCGGTTGCATGGCTGCTCTCAGCAGGTTTATCTCTAGATCTGCTGAGCGCGCCCTGCCATTTTTCAAAATTTTGAAAAAGGCAGGTCAATAAAATGGACTCCGAAGGCGGAGGCTGCGCTGCAGGACTTGAAGAGATACCTGTCCTCTACTCCAACACTTGTCGCACCTAAGCCGCAAGAGAAGTTGCTGCTGTATATAGAGGCAACCAATCAAGTGGTTAGTGCTGCGTTAGTGGCGGAGAGGGAGGCAGATGATGAGCCAGCAACCACGGTAGATGCATCCAGCGACAAGCAGGGGGCTTCGCCGACAAGCTCTGGTCCCGACAGAGATGGATCTGCGCAGGAGCATGATAAGATGCAGAAGAGAATGGTGCAGTGTCCAGTTTACTTTGTCAGTTCCCTTCTACAGGGAGCTAGATCAAGGTACTCTAGTGTGCAGAAGTTGCTTTCCGGCCTCCTCATGGCCTCGAGAAAGCTGTGCCATTACTTCCAAGCACATGAGATCACAGTCGTCACTCGCTTTCCGCTGAAGAGGATACTGCAAAATCCAGAGGCGACAGGCAGGATCGTCGAGTGGGCGCTGGAACTGTCAAGCTTTGGCCTCAAGTTTGAGAGCACTTCAACTATCCAAAGCAGAGCATTGGCAGAATTCATAGCAGAATGGACGCCAACACCAGATGAAGAAATTCCAGAGACGAGCATCCCCGTCAAAGAGACAAGCAAAGAGTGGCTGATGTACTTTGATGGTGCCTTCTCGCTGCAAGGCGCCGGTGCGGGCGTGCTGCTTGTCGCGCCCACCGGAGAGCACCTCAAGTACGTAGTCCAGATGCACTTTCCCAAGGAGCAAGCAACCAACAATACTGCAGAGTATGACGGATTGCTTTCCGGTCTCAGAATCGCAGCAGACCTTGGGATCAAGAAGCTCATTGTCAGGGGTGACTCATAGGTTGTCGTCCGCCAAGTGAACAAGAACTACCAGAGTCCATTGATGGAAGCATATGTTGATGAAGTGAGGAAGCTAGAAGAGCACTTTTACGACCTACAGATGGAGCATATCCCAAGAGCTCAGAATGACATTGCTGATGGCCTGTCAAAGTGCGCCGCACTAAAGTTACCTATGGAACCAGGGATCTTTGTGCTCAAGTTGACTCAACCATCCGTAACACCATCAACTGGACAAAGCAAGAAGAGGAAGTTGGTTTCTGGTGACTACTTTCCAGCAGAGCTCCCCGAAGCCGCCGCCAAGAAAGTCCCCAAGATCAACACCAAGGATGCTGAGGAGCAGTCTGCTCCGGCAAGCCTTATGGTCTGTTCCGTTGAAGCAGACGCTCCCAGCAAGTTTTGCTCCGGCAAGCTTGCCGGAGAACATCAAGCTCCGCAGGGCCGCAACTCCTTGTTGTAGAAGCGGATGTTCCCGCAGCAGCAGATGTGCCTTTAGTCCTTGTTGTCGAGCCACAAGCTCCAGCATGGGCACAGCAGATTGTCCATTTCCTTCAGACAGGAGAACTTCCCGAAGAGAAAGAAGAAGCGGAAAAAGTAGCCCGGCAGTCAAGTATGTACCAGTTTGTCGATAGCATACTGTACAGAAGAAGACTCAATGGTGTGAAATTGAAGTGTATTTGCCGGGAAGATGGACAAAAGTTGTTGGCAGAGATACATGGAGGCATATGTGGCCACCACATTGGCGCAAGAGCACTTGCCGGCAAAGCTTTCCGGCAAGGTTTCTTTTGGCCGACAGCCCTCCAGGATGCAACTGCACAAGTAACCAAGTGTGAAGCGTGCCAGTTCCACTCCAAATAGATACACCAGCCAGCTCAAGCTCTCCAGACGATCCCTTTATCCTGGCCACTTTCGGTCTGGGGGCTCGATATCCTCGGCCCTTTCCCCCGAGCTATCGGGGGCTTTGAGTATTTGTACGTCGCAATCGACAAGTTCACAAAGTGGCCGGAAGTGCAACCAGTGAGGAAGGTGACAGCACAGTCAGCAGTCAAGTTCTTCAGGTCAATTGTTTGCCGTTTCGGGAACCCTAACAGGATCATCACCGACAACGGCACACAATTCACGAGCCGCACCTTCATGCAGTACGTCCAAGACCTTGGCGCCAAGGTCTGCTTCGCTTCTGTTGCTCATCCGAGAGGCAACGGTCAAGCAGAGAGGGCAAATGCTGAAGTGCTGCGCGGGCTCAAGACCAGAACTTTCGACAGGCTGCACAAGTGCGGAAGAAAATGGATCGAGGAGCTGCCGGTGGTTCTTTGGTCGATCAGAATGACGCCAAATCGAGCCACTGGTCAGACGCCTTTCGCTCTAGTCTATGGAGCAGAGGCAGTTCTCCCCATGGAACTCGTATACGGATCGCCTCGAGTGCTCGCTTATGATGAGCTTGAGCAAGAACAGCTGCGACAAGACGACGCGCTGCTCCTTGAGGAAGATCGTCTTCAGGCTGCTGTACGAGCTGCTTGATACCAGCAAGCTTTGTGCCGCTATCATAGCCGCAAAGTTAAGGCTAGAAGCTTCGAGGAAGGCGACCTTGTTCTTCGGCGCGTTCAGTCTGCCAAGAATTCCAACAAGTTGACGCCGAAGTGGGAGGGCCCTTATCGGGTGAAACGAGTCACAAGGCCCGGCGCTGTCCGTCTTGAGACCGAAGATGGCATTCCGGTGAGCAACTCCTGGAACATAGAACATCTTCGTAAGTTTTTCCCGTAGGGCGCGGTTGCCGGAACCCGTTCCGGCAACCACCTTTTGTACAAGTCTTGCCGCTGTTGCATGTAATCCTTTGTACAAAGCCGGGCGCAGATCCCGTGCATAAGTAAAACCCCATGTGCTCCGCACAACTTGTCCATTTCATGCATTAGTTTCTTTCTTGCATGCGTTATCTTACAATTTGTGCAGCACCTACATCCGGTAAGCAATAACGAGCCGAAGGGCTCCATATCTTTATTTTCTCTTCTTTCTTCTTTTCAACAAAGGAAAAGAAGGTTCCCTCGCACACAAGTTTGCCGGGGTGGAAGGAGAAGATTGTGGTATGGACCAGGCGTCGTTCAAGCAAAGTTTTGCCTTGCCGGGAAGCAAACGACAGAAAAGCTAAGTTGGCAAAGTTTGAGCAATCAGTTTTTAAATTTTTTGAGTTATTTTCCTTGAACGACCCTGCTTTGTATGGAAAACCTGTGCGCGGAGGAACCAACTCGTGGCTAGTTGCGCCCTTACTTTGTTTCGAGTCCGCTCAACAACTTAAGTGTGCCGCATCTAGTCGCGACAAGGTTTCTTGTCGGAAGCAACGCCGCCAGCAGGCTGCTGACGTTCCGCACTCAGCGCTCGCGGCTCGGGTGCCTGCGCCGACAAGTTCCCTAGAAGCGTAGGGTAAAAACATACAAAGGGAGGAATCTAGTAGAGGAAATAACATAGCAATTGATAACAGAAATAAAGTTATATTACAAGATAACTTGTCGCAGCTCTAACAGACTGTTTTCGTAACATGATTAGCAGCGACAAGGGAAAAGAAGAAATGGGCGGCCTAGTCTACGCGATCGCCCTCAACCCTCTTGATCTTGCTCACCTTGTCCACAATGGGTGCGACAAGGGCCTTGAGTGCGTCCCGATCGGCGTCTGGCGGCAAGGATTTGAGGACGTTGGTGAAGCTGAGGCCTGGATTGCGGAAGGCCACCTTCATCAGCACCTTCTGGAGAACCCCGGCACAGATTTTGCGCGACTCGTCGGCCAGCTGCTTTGGGATCCTCTCCCGGAGCCGCTGGAGTGTCGTCGCCACGCCCTTGATGAACAGGCTGAGCTTGGCGCTGGGTTGGAGATTCTCGTCGGAGGGATACCCAAAGTCCTCCATCCCCAGCTGCGCCAGCTCCTCGTCGATGACTGCGGCAATATTCACCAGACCCTCGGTCCAGTGCTCCATAGTATCTCTGAATGAGTTCTGGGTAACTGCGATGCTCTCCAGCAGCGCCGTGTCAGCCTTGACCTTCTCCGACAAGGTCTTCTCCCGCTCCTTGGCGGCCTCCAGCATCTGCGTCAGCGTGGCTAGCTTCAACTCCAGGTATGCATTGGAATCCTTGGCGGCGCTGAGCTCCTTGCCCCTCTTAGCGAGAAGACCTTGCTGCTCACCGTGGGCGGCAGCATCCTTCTCACGCTCACGCTTGAGCGCGGCAAGCTCCTCGCCGCTCTTCCCAATGTTGGCCTCCAGCTGCGCCACCTTCTCCTCCAGCTCTTTCTTGGCGGCCTCTGCGATTGCGGCAGCGCCCTTTGCTTCCTTGAGCGCGCCGCCAAGTGCTTGCTCGCGCTCGGCGAGCTCCTCCTTGTAGCTGTCGAGGTTGGCCTTCCGCTGCACGAATTCGCCTTCTCGCGCGGACTGCTTCTCGGCGGCCAGCCTTTGTTCCTCCTCAGCTTCGGCCTTCTCGAGAAGGAAGGCCGTGCGCTCCTCGTCGAGTCGCTCCCGCTCCTGTGCCAGGGACCGGAGAGCTTCTTGATTGTGGCCCCGGAGCTCCTCCGCGCGCTTCTCCATGTCAACTCCCGCCTTCGTGACAAGCGCTTCCCGGGAAGCCAGCTTGGCTTGCCGTGCGCGGTAGAGTGACCGCAGCTTCCGCAGCAGCTTCTCCTCCTCAGGCTCGCCACTGCTGCTGCTGGGCGCGTCGACCAACGATAGTCCAGCGGAGGCGAGCACCTCCTCATCGAAAGTTTCTCCCTCGACCGGCGCCCTGGAGCTCGACGCCCAGGGTAGCTTGATGAAGATGTCGTCGCCGGCCTTCAAGTAGGCGCCGGGCTGGGGCTCCTCGGAGCCCGGCTCCGCAGAAGCGGCAGAGGGATCGGCGGTCGGCGCATCGCCTGGCACTCCTGCGGCCTCAGGGTCGTCAGTGCGATCGCCCGACCCCTCGTCGGCTTCTGCGGCGACAGCCTTGGCGGCCTCCTCACCGGCGGTCTCATCAGCACCGGCCCCTTCCTCGCCGGCGCCCTCGGTCTCCATTGGCTTAGCAGCTGATGGGTCTGAAGAACGAAGGAGGGAGAAAAATCAATCAAAAATCCAAGAGAAGAAAATCAGAAGAAGAAGAACCCAAGGGAAAGTTTTTGGACAAGTGAGTTACCCGTGCCAAGATCTGTAGTTGCGGTCTCGGCCGCCGCAGGATCGACGGTGCTGCCCCTTGCCGGAGAGCGCTCCCTTACCGGGAACTCCTCCCTTGGCAGCGTAATCGAAGCAGATGGCACTTCGGGACCAGCTTCCGGGCGCTCCTGATGTGGCTGCTCTGCTCCTACACAAATCAACAAGCAAGATATCAACAAAGGAAAAAGCACTCATGCGCGCCTGACAGCAGAAAGCTAACTATGAACTTACGCTGGGGGCCGCGCTGGGGGCTGCTTTGAGGAGTGGTTTCTGGGTCCGTCAAGGTGGTCTCGGACCCACCCCCTGCTGACACGGTGGGGTCATCTTCGATAACAATCACCGCGGCCTTTGCCCTCTTCGCCGCTCTTTGGGCCAGCGTCCTGAAAAGAAAGGAGTCTGGATTGAAGCAAGTCAGATACAAGATAAAAACAGCAAAATTGAAGAACTACAAGAGCACCAAAGAAGCTTACTCTTCTTCCTCCTCGTCGGAGCTGAGCGCGGAAAGATCAAAGTCCGGCTCCCCTCCGGTGCGGCGAGGCGGAGGAGTAGGATCGCTTGCCCGCTTGGCGGGGGCGGTGGCGGTGGCCCGGGAAGATCCCGCTCCAGTTGCCGCTGCTGCGTGAGGCGCTCCCGCAGCAACATTGCTTGCCGCGGTAGAGCGTGTCGCACGGCTCGGCGGCTGTTGACCCGGCTGCAGCCCCGCTACGTCCGCGGCCCTGCGAAGACGCCTTCTTGGCAGGGCCGGGGGCTCCGCCTGCGGCAAGCTTTCTGAAGGCTCGGGCTCTTCCTCGCCGGCCTCGCTCGGCTCAGCTTCAGAACCGGCAGGCTCTTCCCCGCCAATGAACTCCGCGCGCTCGGCGAGGTTTGCCGCCTCTACCGCCTCCGCCTCCTCCACAGTGAACCCGAACGCACCCGCGGCAGCTGCGGCCGCAACCTTTTCCGCCCTAGTGGCGATGCGCTGCAGCTCCTCGTCGGTGGTGTCACGGGTGAGGCTCTTCTGCTCGTCAGCATGGACCGGCACTTCTTCCAAGTTGTCGAAGAACGCTTGCACGACGTCATCCGCAGGCTCTTGCCAAGTTGCAACGATTCCGTGTGAATCGCACAACGGCATCATGGCGCGGATCCGGTCAGGCGATGAATTGTTGCACAATGGAACGACGCCCCTCGGCAGCGTGAATGGGTGCTGGGGGTCGCGTTTGAACAACTCCAGGAGCATTGCATCCAGCTCCAAGATGGTGAAGTTGTAGTTGAGGCCCGGCCGCAGCCTCATGATGTCCGCCGAGTTCTTGAATTCCCAGGCGGGCCTCCCCCTCTCCTGCAGGGGGGCGATGCGGCGGCGGAGGAAATCTGCGCCTACAGCGCCTACAGTGAGCCCGGCAAGCCTGAGGCGAAGGATCCTAGTAATGGCGATCTTTAGCCTCTCGTCTTTCGGGGCCACATTGCTCCAGTCATTGCCGCGCACTATTGGAGCTTGGCGCACAGCGGTGAAGGGCTGCGGATTCTCCTCGACGATCCAGCACCACTCCGCTCTCCACTCCTCCCACTTGCTGCGGAGCTCACCCTCCAAGTACGCCTCCTTCTTGCCGACTCTCGAGATCCAGGCGATCCCTCCGGCAAGCGGCTCTCCTCTCTCTACCCGAGGTATGAAGAAGTGGCGGAAAAGGGCAACATTGGGGTGGACTCCGACAAAGTTTTCGCACAAATGTGCGAAAACTGCCATGGTCAGAACAGCGTTGGGGGTGAAATCAAGGAGGCGGAAGCCGTAGGTGTTCATGATATCGCAGAAGAACTCTAAGAAGGGCGGGCAGAGCCCGCAATAGAAGAACAGCGCGAAGAATGGGTACCCGTTTGGAGCCAGTTATGAAGCAGCGGCCGGGAGTACCCTCGTGCGCGGATGCGCCCGCGTCTCCGTCGCCCAAAAGAGGTAGAAGTACTCCCTCAGCTCCTTCACGCCGAGCTGGGGGGAGAAGATCGCCCGCTCCTTCCGCAGCGCCGCGAGCTGCTGCGCCTCGGCCGACTTCACGCCCTTTCCCTTGTCGGCTTTCGGAGCCATGGCGGAGGTGGTGGGGGAGGTCGACGGCGTTGGTGATGCTGGTGGCAATGGGGGGCGGAGCGCTGCTCTCTCGGCTTC
>NC_041385.1:453025812-453124632 GCF_002162155.2 Triticum dicoccoides
CGAGAAGAAGGGGGGGGGGAGCGGCGGAGGTTCGTGAAGATGGAGTAGTAGCAACCAGCGAGGGGGAACGAACTGCCCCTGTTTCCTCTGCTTATAAAGAGGGACGGGGCGGACGTTTTGCCCTTCCGAATAAAGAACCACCCACGATCTCTCCCACGATGCCGCATTCAACGCATGCCTTTAGGGGAGAGCGCGGTGGATACGGAGCGAGATTCGGCGTGGCCCAGTCCGCGTGTGCCCGTGCCCTGTCTTGGGCCTGGCCCAACAGCGCTCGGCACCGTGTCTGGTCTAGGCCCGGGGGCTCCTATCGGTGTACTAGAATAGGGGTACCCTAGTACCTCGAACTTGTGCACGGGCAGTTGCAGCACCCCACGACAAGGCTTGCCGGGCTAACGCCAAGATCCTCCGTGGTTCCCTTGGAGCCATTCAAGAACAAAGTATTTAAGCTCAGGAGACAAGGCCCCGGCAAGAGGAGCTTGCCGGGAAGGCCAACCAAGGCACGCCAAGGAACTTGCCGCGACGCGCCACGCGCTCCGGCAAGGCAACAAGGCCGCGGCAAGAGGAGCATGCCGGGAAGGCCAACCAAGGCACCTCGAGGCCTGGTGAGCGACAAGCTTCCGGACCCGACAAGATAACAGCAGCGGCAAGGCGCTTGCCGCGGCAGGCGGCCACTCTGTGCCCACGCTCCAGCGCATCCACCAACGTGTCGTTCTGGGGACCTCTCCAGGCGCGCTTGGCGGGAGCCTGTGCAGCCAGCGGTGCGCAGTGGCATGCGAAGCTGACAAGATCGCCATCGTGGCAAACGGTGGCGCCCCTAACGGTCCTTTTCTGCACTGTTTGGGCGACTCAGACGGGCATTTAATGCCCTTGTCCCCTGCCGTCAGGGTTAGGTAGGGTGCACTGTACAAATAACTGTACCAACCACCTCACTTTTTACATTTGTACCCTTCTCTGCGTTGCCACCTGTCGGTGACCCCTTTAGCGTATAAAAGGAGGCCCATGCGCAACGTAGAGGGGGTTTGGTTCGACTGGTTCAACAGGTTCGACTAGTTCGTAAGCCAGAAAACACTACGCTCTCTCTCTGGAGCAAGAACACAAGAAAATCAAACAAGCAGCAGTAGCAGTGTTATCTCTCCGGAGAGCTCCGAAGCTGGGTAAATTGCTCGTGTGCTTCGCCTCGATCTGCTCTTTGTGCGATCTCCGCCCCCCGCCGAACCGAAAGGGGCCCGGTCCGCCGGCCCCATAGGTGTTCGTGGATCAGTTTCCCCGACACTTTCGTATCTGCTCAACTTATTTATCGCAGCAAGAAAATAGATCACCATTGCTTTACTCTGATTTCTTGTCTTGGTTGCGAAGTTCCCTTTGTCTGGTTTGCACCTTCAGATCCGCCATGGCATGCTCAACACTATACTCCCAATGCTTATGGTTTTCCCCTTTTATATTCCACACTAGTTAAATCACAGTAGACTAAATTTCAAAATTGGGTCAGTCAATTTTTCAGAGCTCGCCGGAGTTCGCCTGTGCGAATGAAGGGGTCGAGTGGTTGTGGGCCTCGCCGAACGAAGAAAACTCGACGCGGGTGGGGGCGGGAGTGGGGGTGGCGGAGGAACACAGGCGATGGGGGCCGGTGGTCCAGCCGGTGGCCCGTGCGGTGTTCTGTATGGGAAGAATCAGAGATGAGGAAGAAGAAGGGTTAGGAGACGTAGGATCTTCATCCAACCGCCTGGAATGGTCGAGAGACAGCTGGGAGTTGCATTCTTAATGCGCTCTGGTTCATCATGTGTGGGCACTGCGCAACCAACATTTTACTATCCAAAATCTGCTTGCTCTTCTTTACCATGTTCCTCTTCCATTCTTCTTTAATATGTACTCTCTCCATTCCTAAATACAAGTCTTTGTATAGATTCCACCATGGACTACATATGGAGCAAAATGAGTGAATCTACACTCTAAAATTTATCTGGATACATCTGCATGTGATCCATAGTGGAAGTCTCTACCAAGACTTATATTTTGGAACGGAGGGAGTATGATAGTAGTACAGTATGTTCCTTGTACTGAAGATGAGCAGGGACATTTGCAGTGTAGAGATCTATACGGTCAGTTGTGATGGACACTTTGAGCCTCTTTGATTCGTAGGATTTTGTAAACATAGGAATAGGATTTGTAGTGGCCTGCCCACTTGAATCCTATAAGAATAGCAAGGAAATGCAGGGAGTTGTGTCGCCTTTGAGAGTTACACTGATATTAACAGTACCACACCTTCACTTGAAGAGAGCTAGTATCTGAAGCCTTTCTAGACGTACCGGCAATACTAGCACATATATTCCAGCAAGTTCCACTTTGCTGATTTTACTCTGATGCTTCAGGTTTTACCGTTATATCTACACTATCATCTCTGTAGCTGCTTTGTGTCGCACTAGCAGCAGTCCACTCTTGAAGCTAAACATTGCAATGACTTACAAAATTGGCACCAAGGCATTGAGTGCCATTCTGGATGCAATGAAACTCATACACTCCCCACCTGTTGACTCTTGTTTAGAATATGATCCTAATGACTCTTGTTCAAAATTGCCACATATAAAGAGACGGCATGGAATTGCATTTCTTTGGGCATTGTGATTCATCATGAGTGCGCAACCAACATTGTATGCAATGAAGCGGAACCTCAAGAATATGCTTCCTCTTCTATTCTTTAACATGTTCCTCTTTGTTTATTCTGTATTTAGTACATATAGTATGTTCCTTGTCAGGAACGGGCACAGGGACATCTGCAGTCAACAACTGATAGAGCAGGCCAGTACGTGATCGATAGGCTTTCAATTACTAGCGGCAATACAACACTGTATTTTCAAGCCAGTTTCACTTTCCCGATTTATATATCGTGGTTATGGTGTACCACTATTATGTACACTATGGTCTGCCTAGTTGCTGTGTGCTGTTGTTATCATGGTTTGGCAATAAACTCTCTATACAGTATATTATGAACCTATTATCTGCCAACTATATGTACTTTTGGAGCCTATTTTTTGTGTACTTGTGCCAGATTATATAAATGCACACACCATATTAGGACACATATGAGCTCTCTCATCAGAATCCAGTGATAGCACACAAGTGTGTACAGGGGCGCCCCTATTTTAGAATATCATCTGCATTACAAAGATAATCTCACAACTATTTCTGTTTTCATGGTTCTTAGATATTATACGTAATTACAGTGAATGTCAGAATCTGCGCATCAGAAGAATATTGTGGAACACTGCAATGACTTACAAAATTGGCACCAAGGCATTGAGTGCCATTCTGGATGCAATGAAACTCATATGCTCCCCACCTGTAGATTCTTGTTCGGAATATGATCCTAATGACTATTCTTACCTCGAGGAGTCAAAGGCAGATGGCATGTCATGTTCACCCATCAAGGTGCCTGTTATAATTTGGCAAGGTTTTATTGATTGCGCGTATCTTGCATATGTTGTCTTGCATTTCTTCTACTTTGTTGCACCGCCATCTGCTTAGTTTACTCATCATCTGTGTCGAGATGCCATGCCCATCCATTATCAATACATATTCCATCTGTCATCATACCATGTTTTCCACTCAAATGTTGTTCTTGTGCATCAGACATCAAAAAGGAAGAGGGTGATTGCTGAACCTGAAGGAGCACCAGCAAAGTCTTTGAAAACGTGGTTGTGCCGGAGAAATCAGACAACACCCCACTTATATTGGTTGTACAACCCGTGAAACAAAACATAGGACCGACTCCAGCAGACTGTACCCATACTTCACTGGCCACACCACTAGCCCCACCACACAGGACGTGCACTCCAGCAAAAGGTATGCCGATTTCAGTTGCCATAGCACTAGCCGTACCACAGAAAAATAACACTCCAGCAAAAAGTATAGGAAGTCCACCGGCGAAGACCTATCCCAACTGCAGAGACGGCCAATTCCTGCAGATTGGAACCCCATTCCAGTTATTCCCAGTTTAAAAGCCAATGCTTTCAATGTTGTTAGGGACTATGTGCATATATTCCTATCATTGGAAAATTATAGTGAAGACAAACACCATTTTCACATCTTCCTGTCCCACTTACATGTAACTGCTATTATTCATGGTGATTATTTTCCTGTTTTCTGCTGATTGAACACATCAATGATTTACATTGCATTGTTGTAAGTAGGCGAGGGTCAATCTGGATGGTCATGACGAGCAAAGCTTGCTTGTGCTTTTCAAGGAAGCATTGCAGCACTATCGATGTTACCTGAGGAAATCACACTTTGATGGCAAGTCTATAGACGAATTTCCGGTGAAGTCTCCTGTGCTAAATTTAGAAGACATTGAATGGAGAAATTTTGTTATGCACTCGTCTCGTTTCGAGGATGAGGTACTCTCTATGATATCGCATGACAATCTGAACTTCCACTTTTCTGCATGTGCCTTATGGATATTTTTTGCAGGAAATCTGCTCAAAAAAGAATTCCAGTTTGAAAAGAACAACAGGATATCGCAAATATGTTGCCCACTGCTCTTGTTAGTACATGTTGTCCTGTATCGATGTACTTTCATACATACCTGGTTCATTATGTGATAGTAGTATGCATGATAGCTTGCTTATCAGTTGTTCCTCCAAATTATCTGATCTGTATGAATGGTTACATTAGTGTAGAATATATCCAATGCCAATGAATTTTTTTAGCTCTGCATTGTTCTTGTAAGTACCTGTTGTCCTTTATCAGTGTACTTATATTGACAGGTAGTTATTCATGTACCATCACTCTACATCTTATTTTCATTTTCCCTCCATTTTCACACATCAAAATATTTACCCTTACCATAAGGTTGGATAACACCGATGGTACTGAAGAAGTTTAACTCTGCATTGCTCTTGGTTGTACCTTTTGCCTGTATTGATGTACTTACATTTATAGCTACTTGGTTATGTAGCATCACTCTTCATCTTATCTTAAATATTCTCCATTTTTTCTTATATTGTCACATCTATATTTACTCTTAACAAAATGTAGAATAAAGGCAATGCTTATGAAGAAGATTCTGTGGTAAACTTCTTGAATTGCCCCCCATCAGAATGAACAAGGGCTTTATAGGGCCCGCCTTCACCAATAATGTAAGTTTGTCCTTCTTAAGCCTTCAAACTTTGCTGTGTATATTTGGTTAGGCATGACTGCAATAGCTGTTTATTTTTGGTGTTTGCATCAAAATGCATGTTTAAAGTTTATTATGTAGTTCATAAACAAAAGTTTGTCCTTCTCAATTTAAGTTTTCAGTTGTACAACCAAGTTCCTTCTTCATGCCATGTAAATGAAACTATACAGAGCAAGTGATCTTATTTTGCCAATCTAAAATGGGTAAATTGACAGCACACTTACCATTGATGCTTATGAGTTCTTGATCTGTAATCCAGTGGTGTCGTGAAGCTGCCAACTCCTTCACAATGTCATTTCCTGCCATGTCTTGACCTGAACAATACCATATTGTGTTAATGCTATTTTAAACTGTGTCACTTTTTCATCAGTAAGAAATGTGATGAATTGTCAGCACTGATAATTATATGTGCAAAACGTGTCATCTGTCTGCTTGTATATCTTTCAGAGTGAGGAGGATATAAGTGTCAAACAAGAGCAGTCTCATCAGCTTGCTCAGCTGCTTGGGTTGCAGCTTCTGAGCAGGGCTAACCTTTCTTGAACTCTATTGAAGTGCTGTCAGTTTTGTATATTATTTTGTCGGCATGTTTAATTGCACTAGTGGCGATCTTTGATGCCCAGTGTATGCAATCTACCGTCTGCTTGTGCTTTATTATCATAGTGGCGAACTTTGATGCCCAGTGGATGTAATATGCCGTAATTTATTTATTGTATAGTCTAGGTTTTTTTTCTTATTCACGATGTTGTAGTTATTTTACTATATATATATATATATATCCTGTCTTCGCAGTAAACTGGCCAAACCATAAAATTACGGTACATAATCGGGCCGTCATGCAAATCACTATGTATGATCCCCATCATGGGCCCCGTCATCTTGGTCCGTTAATAGGAGTAAATGTAAACTGGCCCACTAGTAGATTAAGGCCTTTAATAGGCCGAGTAAACCGTCGGCCCTATTTTCCTAGAAAAACTCAATGGGCTTTTAGGAGGCCAAAAAGTAGGTTGGGCCTGAAATATGCCGAACAGCTCACGGGCCGGCAGCAGGCCGAAATAAACCCCGGCCCATGATTGTGCCAATCAAATCATGGGCTTATAACAGGCCAAAATTGTCTCGGTCCTTGTTTGGCCCAATCAGATTATCGGCTATGAGCAGGCCGGATGCAAACGGGGCCGTAGTTAGGCCCAACTATATGACGGGCTTTTAACAGGCCGATTTATATATAGGGCCAAAATGTTAAACGGACTTTTAATAGACCGAAACTAATATCAGGCTGAATTACTAAATCGTCCTTTATCAAGTGGGCGCAAAAGCATAGCGTCCAGTTGACGTGCCGAATCTGATATGGGCCATAATTTAGCCCAAAGCCTCTCAAAGGGCTGGACCTGATTTGGGCCGTAATTTGGCCCAGAACGTGGGAGGCTTTTAATGGACCGGATCTCATATGGGCCTCTATTAGACCCGGAACGTGGCAAGCTGTTAATGGACCGGATCAAATATTGGCCGGCATTTGGCCCAAAACATGGCAGCCTGTTAATGGGCCGGCCTACTAGTGTCATCAAAATCTTTTTGGCCTTCAGCTGGGCCGGCCCATTATGGGCGGCAGAATCTCGTGGTCCTTTAGCTCGGTCGGCCCATTATGGTCCGCAAAGTCTTGGGGCCCTTTAGCTGGGCCGGCCCATTATGGCCCGCAAAATCTCACGAGCCTTTAGCTGGGCCGACCCATTATGGCCCGCAAAAACTTGTGGGCCTTTAGCTGGGCCGCCCCGCTATGGCCCGCAAAATCTCATGGGCCTTTTGCTGGGCCGACCCATTATGGACCACAAAATCTTGTGGCCCTTTAGTTGGGTCGGCCCATTTAAACTTTATGGGCCACTTTTGGGCCGGTCCGCATGTCAACATTTCATAAGTGCATCTCGGCCATTGGATGAGTGACACCTGTGCCAACGGGGAGCTGACACGTGTTTTCTCTAGCCAATGATGATTTTACACGTGGAAAATCCCCATTGGTCCGGGCTGTTAACGGGTTATCGGATCCAAAATGGGACCCGATAGCTTAACGGTGTTCCGTTACGGTGGATGCCACGTGTCGGTCACCCTTGACGAAAGCACTTCTATGAAGCGCGATTTATCGTCATGGAAGTGGACACTTCCGTGATGATAATTTTGGTAATGTCATGGAACACTTCTACGACAGCACATGTATGACTATCTTGATTCTGTCATAAAATCGTCATGGATGTACATGAATGACAGAAAACGCGACCTACTATGACAAACACGTATCATCACGGAAGTGTATTTTTTTTGTAGTGGGATGTTGAGTATTATGATTATTAGGAAGTATAGGATAGACTAGGATTTGGTCCTGCCTTGTCTTACACACCAAGTTGGTCATTGTACTCCTATATATATGCCAATGAGGCTCAAGCAATAGACATCATATTCCGCCAATATCCCTCTATTCCCCTCTAGCATTCGCGTTGGGTGCAAGTATTTGCTTTTGCGTTTGCAGGTGTTGTTCATGAGGCTTTGCATGATTCTACTTTTGGTTCAATAAACCTTGGTTCTCACTGAGGTAAATACTTATCTCTACTATACTGTATCTCCTCTAATCTTTGGGCGAAATCCCAATGCAACTCACAAGTAGCAGGAACAATTTTTGGCACCGTTGCCGGGGAGGATTCACGTCAAAGTAGTCTCCTGTCGGCTTTCCAGTTTATGGCGCTATTACCGGCGAGACATCATCAAAACCAATCAAGTACCTTCACATAAACTATCATCTACATGCTCATATTTTTATTTGCTTTTGCCTCTTATTTTCATCTCCCCCACTTCTGTTTTTTTACAAAAACACAAAAATATTTTTGTTTGCTTCTCAAGAAAACACCAAGTTGTGAGATTTTTCCAATACAAATAACAACTATTTTATTAGTACCCAAATTGCTCCTCCTGCCACTAATGCAGAGTCATGTGATATTAATGCTGCTTTGCTAAATCTTGTTATGAAAGAACAATTTTCTGGTAGTCCTAATGAAGATGTTGCATCCCATCTTAATACTTTCGTTGAATTATGTGATATTCAAAAGAAAAAAGATGTGGATAATGGTATTGTTAAATTGAAATTATTTTTGTTCTGACTAAGAGATCGAGCTAAAACTTGGTTTTTGTCCTTGCCTCGAAATACTATTGATTCTTGGGATAAGTGTAAGGATGCTGTTATTGGCAAGTATTTTCCTCCCGCTAAGATTATTTCTCTTAGAAATTAAATTATGAATTTTAAGAAACTTGAAAATTAACATGTTGCACAATCTTGGGAGAGAATGAAATTAATGATTAGAAATTGTCCCACTCATGGTTTAAGCTTATGGATGTTTGTACAAAATTTCTATGCGAAACTAAACTTTGCTTCTAGAAATGTTCTAGACTCTCCTACAGGTGGTACTTTTATGGAAAATACCTTGGGAGAAGCTACAAAACTCCTTGATATTATTATGATAAATTATTCTCAATGGCATACTGAAAGAACTCCAACTGGTAAGAAGGTAAATTTTGTTGAAGAAATTAATACATTGAGTGATAAAATGGATGCTCTTATGAAAATGGTTGCTAGTAAAAATGTTCATATTGATCCTAATGAAGTGCCACTATCTACTTTGATTGAGCAATATAATGATGTTGTTGATGTGAATTTTATCTCTAGAAATAATTTCAACAACAATACTGATAGGTGTAATTTCAATCCTAGACCGTATCCCAGAAATTCCTCTAATAATTATGGTGATTCCTATGGTAATTCATATAATAATAATAGGATACCTACTGATCTAGAGAACAATATTAAAGAATTTGTTAGTTCTTAAAATATTATTAATGACATGGTAGAAGAAAGATTGAATAAAGTTGATGATATGGCTAGAAACATCGGTAGCATTGCTCATGATGTGGATACTCATAAAATTAAAATTTTGCCACCTAAGCATGATCTTGATGAGTCCATTAACTATTCATGATTCCATTAATGAATGTAAAGAGAGAACCTCCAGGTTGAGAGCTTAGCAAGAATTCCTAGAAAAAGATATTTCGCCCGGTTTTTATCGTAATCATGATGAAGATATTAAAAATGATTGGTGTCTCACCTATTGATTCTTTGTTTAGTAATATAAAACTTGATGAAAAAGGGACTGGAGATGAGTCAACTTTAGCTAGAACATGTCCCAATTGTTCGGAGGGTGATGATCTTAGTGATAAAAATGAAAAAAGTGGGTTTGGAGAGATAAAAATTTAACCAGTGATCTTTAGTTTAATGTACATCCTTGTTGCAATCCATGATAAATTCACCCAATTCTTATGAACAAAATAAAGCTTTCACTAAACCTACTGTAGAAGCTATGATAAAAGCACATGAAGAAAAGCTAGAGTTGGAGGTTTCAATACCTAGAAAATTGCATGATGAACGGGAACCTACTATTAAAGAAAAGGTTAAATATTATGAATTTAATGTTTTATGTGATTTGGGTGTTAGTGTTTCCACTATACCAAAATCTTATGTGATGTGCTAGGCCTTACCGATATGAATGAACGTTCTCTTAATTTGCATTTAGTGGACTCCACTATTAAGAAACCATTGTGTAGAATAAATGATGTGCTTATTCTTGCTAATAGAAATTATGTGCCCATTGATTTCATTGTGCTTGATATTGATTGCAATCCATCTTGTCCTATAATACTTGGTAGGCATTTCCTATGAACCATAGGTGCTATTATTGATATGAAAGAAGGAAATATAAGATTCCAATCCCATTAAAGAAAGGGATGGAAAACTTACCTAGAAAGAGAATTATGCCACCATATGAATCTATTATTAGGGCCACCTATGGAATTAATTTGAAAGATGACAATACTTGAAACAATGCCTTACGCCTAGCTAGGGGCGTAAAACAATAGCGCTTGTTGTGAGGCAACCCAATAGTTATGTTATTTTCCTTTTTGCTTTCTTTTTTGTGTATCGACATGATTATGCTACTGTTATGATTGTATTTTTATGTTTTAATTATGTTTGTGCCAAGTAAAGAATTTGGGATGATTTGTTTGATAGTTGACTTGATTCTATGAAAAAATACAAACATTTAAGCTTAGTTTAGGAACTATTAAAAATCGCTAGAATGTGCTTTTGATCAGAACTTTTTACACATGATTGATATACAAATTTCCCTCCTTTTCTTAAATTTTCTGAATTTTCAGAGTTCCCTAAGTATTTTTTTTTATTTAGATCATTACAGATTGTTCTGTTTTAGACAAATTCGGTTTTCGTTGCATAGTTTGCTTGTTTTGATGGTTGTATGGATTATATCAGGGGGTATAAGTCATGGAGAAGTTGGAATGCAGTAGGTATTATTTAATAATAAAATATGAATGGGTTCACAGTAGTACCTAAAGTTTATGGTTTGCTTGTTATACAAGCGGTTCTCACGAGGTTTCTGTTGAGCTTTGTGTGCTAAACTTTTCAAGTTTTGGGTGAGATCATGACGGATGAAGGAATAAGGAGCGACAAGACTCTAACCTTGGGGATGCCCAGGGCACCCCAAGGTAGTATTCAAGGAAGGCACAATCGTCTAAGCTGGGGGATGCCCCAGATGGCATCCCCTCTTTCGTCTACAAACCATCGGTATATTACTTGGAGCTATATTTTTATCACATGATATGAGTTTTTCTTGGAGCGTCTTGTGCCATAGTAGTTTTTGCTTTGTTTCCTTTTTAGTTTTTCACAATAATCATTTGCTGGACACACCTTTCGCGAGGGACACGCACTTATTTGTGATTTGTTAGAATACCCTATGTGCTTCACTTATATCTTTTAAGCTAGGCAGTTGCTCTAGTTCTTCACTTATATCTTTTAGAGCACGGTGGTGGTTATATTTTAAAGAAATAGTTGCACTATCAAGCTTCACTAAAATCTTTTTGAGAGTTTAATAAATAGTAATGGCAATATGCACATGTTATGAAATTGGTCCAAATATGATAGGTATTCAAGAAGGATATAATAAAAAGTTTCATGTAGATTATTGAATATGTGATGACCCACAAGTGTATGGGGTCAATTGTAGCCCTTTTCAATAAGTAAGAGTGTCGAACGCAACGAGGAGGAGAAGGAAATGACAAGTGGTTTTCAGCAAGGTAATGTCTGCAAGTGCTAAAATTGTGAGTAGCGGAATAGTTTGGTAGCAAGATAATTTGTCACGAGCAAGTAACAATAGTAGTAACAAAAGTGCAGAAAGGTAGCCCAATCCTTTTGAGGCAAAGGACAGACCAAAATAGTTTCTTATGATAAGCAAAGTGTTCTTGAGGGTACACGGGAATTCCATCTAGTTACTTTCATCATGTTGGCTTAATTCGTGTTCGGTACTTTGATAATTTGATATGTGAGTGGACCGTTGCTTAGGTTCTGTTCTTACTTGAACAAACCTCCTATTTATGATTAACCCTCTCGCAAGCATCTGCAACTATGAGAAAAGTATTAGGAATAAATTCTAACCATAGCATTAAACTTTTGGATCCAATCGGTCCCTTACGGAATAGCGCATAAACTAGGGTTTAAGCTTCTGTCACTCTCGCAACCCACCATCTAATAACTTCTCCACAATGCATTCCCTTAGGCTGAAATATGGTGAAGTGTCATGTAGTCGATGTTCACATGACACCACTAAGAGAATGGCAACATACATACCATCAAAATATCGAACACATATCAAGTTCACATGATTACTTGCAACATGATTTCTCCCATGACCTCAAGAATGAAAGTAACTACTCACAAATGATAAACATGCTCAAGATCAGAGGGGTATTAAATAGCATAATGGATCTGAACATATAATCTTCCACCAAATAAACCATATAGTAATCAACTACAAGATTTAATCAACACTACTAGTCACCCACGAGCACCAATCTATATTTTGATACAAAGATTGAACACAAGAGATGAACTAGGGTTTGAGAGGAGTTGGTGCTATGAAGATGTTGATGAAGATAGCCCTCCCCAAGATGGGAGAGTTGTTGGTGATGATGATGACGATGACTTCCCCCTCCGGGAGGGAAGTTCCCCCGGCGGAATCGCTCCGCCGAAGGGCAAAAGTGCTCCTACCTAAGTTCTGCCTCAAGGCAGTGGCACTTTGTCCCAAAAGTCCCCCCCCCTATTTTTTCTAGGTCAAAATTACTTATATACCAGAAGATGGGCACAGGAGGTGGGCCGAGGAGGGCAACACCCACCAAGGCTCGCCTGGGCCTCCTAGCACGCCCAGGTGGGTTTTGCCCACCTGGTGGCCCCCCTATGGTACTTACTGGCTCCAATATTAATTAAATATTCCATAAAAAATCCTCGGGGAGTTTCAACTCATTTGGAGTTGTGCAGAATATGTAGCTTGACGTAGCCTTTTCATGTCCAGATTTCCAGCTGCCAGAATTCTCCCCCTTGGTGCATACCTTGCATATTATGAGAGAAAAGGTATTAGAATTATTCCAAAAGCATTATTATACAATAAAACAACATAAATAACAGTAGGAAAACATGATGCAAAATGGACGTATCAATATGATATGTTTATTTCCTTGCAATAGTTTTGTGATATTAAGAAGGTGATATGTGGGAGGGACAAGTGAATGATTGTGGTTTAATAAGAATATTGGTGTTAAGGTTTGTGATACCTGAAGCATGCATGTATAGTCTCTAGTTATGCTATGAATGGTGGTCGGGGACAAGCGATGGTCTTTTCGTACCAATCTATCCCCCTAGGGGCATGCATAGTAGTACTTTCCTTTGAAGGATAATAGGCTTCCACACTAAGCATGTGAGTTCTTTATGCGTAATGTGAGTCCATGGATTATATGCACTCTTACTCTGCAATTTGCTATCCTCACTGCAAAAAAGAGACACATCCGTGACATTATGGCCCAAACAATGTTTTCTCTCTCATGGTTATGACACTTCTATGATGATGATTGTGACAAAACACGTATCATCATAGATGTGGTGGGCTCCTACTTCTATGAAAAAAAATCATGACAAAAAATGGGCTTTTCATCCTGGGTGGGCCAGGGACGCACCTGCAGGACATTCTTTGGGCCGGCCAAGACATAAAAAATTGTGGTAGAAGTGAGGGCGATGAAATTTTTGCGGAGTTCCCGGTTATGGTGGGTGGTCGGGGTCGAGCGATGCACTATGGTTTGCGTGTTTCTCTCTTGCGCAGGCACGTGTGTGTGCGAGGCATTGGCTCTAACTGAACCCGTGGGAGGCGTTTCCTTACTGAATCCGAGTGGTTGCACTAGCTACATTTCTGAACCGTAGTGATCAATCCCTTGGCTATTAACTGAACCCGAGCGATTCCTTCACTGCTGACTCAACCCGAGCGATTCCGTCGCCGTTGCTGCTAACTGAACCCGAGAGATTGATCGCTTTTGCTGCTTACTGAAGCCGATCGAGCCTCCGTGCGAGACGCGGCTAGTCGGTGTGTTGGGTTGCCTCTCAATGAACAGTGACCATTGCTATTGCACCGTGATACATAGAACGAGTCTAGACGTGGTGAGTCGAGACGGTCGGTTGGCTGTGAATGAACAGTTCCCAGTGGGGATTGGATGAGCAGGACCCCGTTGTAGTAGGCAGTTGTTGCTGGATGAATAGGACCCCGAGGAGGCTGCCGGACCCGAGCCGGTTGGAGTGGGCTGGATTAATAGTAGCCGGTGGAGGATTGATGAATAGTAGCCCGTGGATGAACAGTAGCTGGTGGAGGCTGGAGGAAGTTGATGGTGGATGAACAGTAGCCCGTGAAGGCTGGAGCAAGGCAGTAGACGGTGGATGAACAGGACCCTGTTTTGACTGTAGGCGCTTGAATAGAAGTCTGTTTCCTCCGTTTTGCAGTACGCCACACCCCTCCCGATAGACAGGACCCTGTTTCGACTATAGGCACTCGAAAAAGTCTGTTTGCTCTGTTTTGCGGTATGCCAAACCCTTCCCAATGAATAGGACCCTGCTTCGACCGTACGCGTTCGAACAGAAGGTAGTTTCCTCTATTCTGCAGTATGCCAGTCCTTGTTTCGGCTGTTCCGTCCAAGCTGGTTGGCTCCCGATGAACATGATGTATTCCGACCCAGTTGGTTGCCTCCCGATGAACATGACGACGTCGACGTACGCATTAGAGATCCCGCCTATATGTAAGTATGTAGCCGTATTTACTTTCTTGTAGCGTGGTTGTACATACAAGTACATGATATAGACGGGACTGCGTGACATGCTACGTTAGTGCCTCTACTTCAACACGTGCTGCTCCTTACTCGTTCATGGTTCATCGCCGCAGAGAGATCGATCGACCGCTTGTACATACACATTCACGACCAGACAAATAATGCTACCTATGCTACGACATGGTGGGTCCCAGATGTCAGGGGGTAAGAAGGCACTTCCTTCTGTGTGAAGATGTAGCTAGTGGGTTCCAACTGTCAGGGAGGAAACATTTTTTCACAAAATACAGAGGCCCTTCCAGTGGGTCCCTCTTGTCAGGTGGAGGAATCATTATTTTGCGCGTAATAAGGCGGCACTTCCTTGCGTGCGGCCATGGACCCAGCTGTCAGCCTCTCCACATACAATCCTCTTCCGATGGATGTCGTTTTTTGACCATGTTGACCACGCCGCACTGAGAGCACCAAGGCGGTGGACGACCACAAGGCATAGGAAGGGAACGACATAGCACTACTGCAGGATGCTACTAACGTGACACTACGATCAGAGACCCTTTGATGAAACTGTGTGTGATGCATTAACCGCAAACAGGGATGTAAAAAAATATCAAAAAAGATGCAAAACGTTTGCAATGGTGAAGACATCAAACACGGTTCAGATTTTAGTTATGTGTGCGATGCGGGGCATACGGTTGATCCAGAAGAATTGTTTGCGATGAGGCAGAACAATAGAAATGTGCAGCCATCTCAATGTGTGTGCGATATACGACATACAGTTTGATCCGATGAACTGTGTGCTATTAGGCAATGCAACAGAAACAGTCAGCCAGATCAAGGTGTGTGTGATATACGACATACGATTCACTCAGACGAACTGTTTTCGATTAGGGAAGAGAACAGAAATGGTTCAACTTAACAAGATGTGTGTGATATGCAGCATACAGTTCACATAGATGAACTATTTGCGATGAGCCAAAAGAACAAAAACGATTTGTGTGTGTGATACGCACCAAACGACCCACTCGGATAACTGTTTGCGATGAGAAATTATAACACAAACGGTTACAATAGTTAATTCGTGTGCGATTCTGTTCGTACAAAAAACTTTGAAAAATGTAAACTAGTTGCTTGCAGAGGCTAGGAGTATCGCACATGATGCGTCTATGAGTACTCGTGTGTGATGATTAGTAAGTTACACATATGTTTCCTTCTGTTAACACGTGTGTGATAAATCACATGTGGCACCGCATATGGTATTCGGGTTGTGTGTGTGCTGCACTTAGTCTTTCTGCGCTCCAGCAAATGCTTCCCATGCTCCACATGGGTGAATTCTAAAATCCACACCTTTTCGCTCATCTGTTTCCTGTCACCAGCTAATGGCTTGCTGCATATAACCCAAGCGGCAACACACCATCGCGACACTCTGCGCATATTTAGTCCTCACCCATCTACCATTAGTTACTCCAAGCATGGTAGACAACGACCAAATCTTCAACGTCAACCCATACCTGCGTTACATCTTCGGCGAGGAGAACGAGCCAGAGCAGGTCGGGGAGCAAGAGCTTCATCGACCGGTTAAAGCACAATGTCCCATCAGCAACGATATCGGCGTGACAGTCCTTGGGCGCACAATCGACATATTACAGAGGAGGTGTTATGAGCAGTTTGCCATCCATCGTGCAAAAGATCCAGAGCTGCTCAGTGACATGATCGATGACCCACCCAAAGAGCCGTCGTCACCAGTGCTCACCGAGACCTGATACCCTGGAAAGAATGGATAGAGGACCTTTGCGATTCAGTCAAGACACAGGCAGCATACGGCTTCATCATTGCCCGCAGCGGCCATGTCAACCTTGATCCCTGATAACCCACAAGTGTAGGGGATCGCAACAGCTTTCGAGGGTAAAGTACAACCCAAATTTATCGATTCGACACAAGGGGAGCCAAAGAATATTCTTGAGTATTAGCAGTTGAGTTGTCAATTCAACCACACCTGGATAACTTAATATCTGCAGCAAAGTATTTAGTAGCAAAGTAGTATGATAATAATGGTAACAATAGCAAAAGTAAAGATAGATGTTTTTGGGTTTTTGTAGTAGTTGTAATAGTAGTAACAGAAAAGTAAATAAGCGAAGAACAATATTTGAAAAGCTCATAGGCAATGGATCAGTGATGGATAATTATGCCGGATGCGATTCCTCATGTAATAGCTATAACATAGGGTGACACAGAACTAGCTCCAATTCATCAATGTAATGTAGGCATGTATTCCGTAAATAGTCATACGTGCTTATGGAAAAGAACTTGCATGACATCTTTTGTCCTACCCTCCCGTGGCAGCGGGGTCCTAGAGGAAACTAAGGGATATTAAGGCCTCCTTTTAATAGAGAACCGGAACAAAGCATTAGCACATAGTGAATACATGAACTCCTCAAACTACGGTCATCACCGAGAAGTATCCCGATTATTGTCACTTCGGGGTTGTCGGATCATAACACATAATAGGTGACTATAGACTTGCAAGATAGGATCAAGAACACACATATATTCATGAAAACATAATAGGCTCAGATCTGAAATCATGGCACTCGGGCCCTAGTGACAAGCATCAAGCATAGCAAACTCATAGCAACATCAATCTCAGGACATAGTGGATACTAGGGATCAAACCCTAACAAAACTAACTTGATTACATGGTAAATATCATCCAACCCAGCACCGTCCAACAAGCCTACGATGGAATTACTCACGTACGGCGGTGAGCATCATGAAATTGGTGATGGAGGATGGTTGATGATGATTACGGCGACGAATCCCCCTCTCCGGAGCCCCGAACGGACTCCAGATCAGCCCTCCCGAGAGAGATAAGGGCTTGGCGGCGGCTCCATGTCGTAAAACGCGATGAAACTTTCTCTCTGATTTATTTCTCCGTGAGACGGAATATATGGAGTGGGAGTTGAGGTCGGTGAAGCTCCAAGGGGCCCACGAGATAGGGGGCGCGCCCTACAGGGGGGGCGCCCCCCTATCTCGTGGATAGGCCCTGGGCCCCCTGGTGTATTTCTTTCGCCCAGAAATTCTTATTAATTCCAAAAAGTGCCTCCGTGGATTTTCTGTACATTCCCAGAACTTTTCTTTTCTACACATAAAACAACATCATGGCAGTTCTGCTGAAAACAGCGTCAGTTCGGGTTAGTTTCATTCAAATCATGCAAGTTAGAGTCCAAAACAAGGGCAAAAGTGTTTGTAAAAGTAGATATGTTGGAGACGTATCAAGTCCCCCAAGCTTAAACCTTTGCGTGTCCTCAAGCAATTTAGTTGATAAAGTGAAAGTGATAAAGAAAAACTTTTACAAACTCTGTTTGCTCTTGTTGTTGTAAACATGAAAAGCCAGCATTCAAGTTTCAGCAAATATTATGAACTAACCATACTCACAATAACACTTAGGTCTCACAATTACTCATATCAATAGCATAATCTGCTAGCAAGCCATAATAATAAAACTCGGATGACAACACTTTCTCAAAATAATCATAACATGATATAACAAAATGGTATCTCGCTAGCCCTTTCTGAGACTGCAAAACATAAATGCAGAGCACCTTGACTGACTAAACATTGTAATTCATGGTAAAAGAGATCCAGTCAAGTAATACCCAATATAAACCAATAGTAATGAATGCAAATGACAGTGTGCTCTCTAGCGGGTGCTTTTTAATAACAAGGGTGAAGACTCAACATAAAAGTAAATAGATAGGCCCTTCGCAGAGGGAAGCAGGGATTTGTAGAGGTGCCAGAGCTCAATTTTAAAATAGAGATTGAATAACATTTTGAGCGGCATACTTTCACTGTCAATGCAACATCTATGAGATGGTTGTATCTTCCATACTACATGCATTATAGGCAGTTCCCAAACAGAATGGTAAAGGTTTATACTCCCCCAACCACCAACAAGCATCAATCCATGGCTTGCTCAAAACAATGAGTGCCTCCAACTAACAACAGCCATGGGGGAGTTTTGTTTAATTATTTTGATTTTCTTTGATCTTGTTGGATCATGGGACTGGGCATCCTGGTGACCGGCCCTTTCTCGTGAATGAGGAGCGGAGTCCACTCCTCGTGAGAATAACCCACCTAGCATGGAAGATATAGGCAGCCCTAGTTGTAACATGAGATGCTCGAGCATACAAAACAAAATTTCATTTGAAGGTTTGGAGTTTGGCACATACAAATTTACTTGGAAAGGTAGGTAAATACCGCATATAGGAAGGTATAGTGGACTCATATGGAACAACTTTGGGGTTTAAGGAGTTTAGATGCACAAGCAGTATTCCCGCTTAGTACAGGTGAAGGCTAGCAAAAGACTGGGAAGCGACCAATTGAGAGAGCGACAACAGTCATGCACATGCATTAAAATTAATTTACACCGAGTACAAGCATGACTAGGATTTAATCTACCATGAACATAAATATCATGAAGGCTATGTTGATTTGATTCAACTACATGCGTGAACATGTGCCAAGTCGAGTCACTCAATTCATTCAAAGGAGGATACCATCCCATCATACCACATCATATTCATTCTAATTGCATGTTGGCACACAAGGTAAACCTTTATAACTCATAGCTAATCAAGCATGGCACAAGCAACTATAATCTCTAAATGTCATTGCAAATATGTTTACTTCATAATAGCTGACTCAGAAGTGAGGAATTCATCATATTTACAAAAACAAGAGAGGTCGAGTTCATACCAGCTTTTCTCATCCCAATAAGTTCATCATATATCGTCATTATTGCCTTTCACTTGCACGACCAAACGATGTGTATAATAATAAGAGTGCACGTGCATTGGACTAAGCTGGAATATGCAAGCATTCAACTCAAGAGAGAAGACAATATAATATGGGCTCTAAATTAAATAAACAATCATGCATATGAGAGCCACTAAGCATTTTCAATACGGTCTTCTCGACCCCCAAAGGAAAGAAAAGAAAATAAAACTATTTACACGGGAAAGCTCCCAACAAGAAAGAAGAAGAACTAGACATATTTTTGGGTTTTCATTTTAATTCCTACTACAAGCATGGAAATTAAACTAACTATTTTTTTGGTTTTTTCTCAAAGTTTATCAAACACAGAAGAAGAAAACTAGAAAAGGAAATTTAAACTAGCATGGATAATACAATGAAGGAGTATGAGCACCGACGACTAGTGTGTGAACATGAATGTAAAGTCAGTGAGAAATACGTACTCCCCCAAGCTTAGGCTTTTGGCCTAAGTTGGTCTAATACCAAGGACCGCCACTACTCTCTCCGGGGTAATGAGAGGTGTAATCAGGATAATACTGGCTGGTCATCTCTGGATCCCACTGGACAGATGATGCACGATAAGGGTCCAGCTTAGGTTCCAGCTCAGGTTCAGGTTCTGGAGTAAAAGCTTGGGTCGATGATTGTTCACTCCTTCTGGTGTGACAAGAAAATTTTCTGCAAGCAAATCAAACAACAGCGGCGTAGGCAAAATAATAATTTCAATGTGTTTCTTATTGAATCTAAGTTTATACAAGAGCATTCTATCTTCGTTGTCAACAATAAACTTGTGTGCTAGAATACGCTCATAATCCAAAATGTGAGGAGGCAATTTTATCTCCCCCTTCTCAAGGTGCCTAATGGGTATCTAAAAATGTCTAGCAAGACGTGCAGCATAGATACCTCCAAATATGGGGCCTTTTGTATGATGCAGGGCTAGCCGTTTAGCAACGATGGAGCCCATACTAAAAGTATTGTCTCCAAGCAAGGCATGTTGAAGAATGATAATATCAGGAATGCTCAAGTTTCCACTATTTCCACGACCAATCAAGCATCTACTAGCGAACATGGAAAAGTAGCGTAAAACAGGAAAGTGTATGCTAGAGACTTTTGCCTCGGAACCCTTCTTTGGCTCCTCTACATCGATAGTATTAACAAAGCCATCCACATCTTTACGATGGGGTTCCTCTAATTCTCCCTCATTAGGTATCCTACACACCGCGCAAAAATTACTTAAAGACATTTCTCTAAATTCATCATATAAATGAAATGATACTGCAGGCGGTGACTTCTTAGGATAATAATAAAAGTTTTGCACGAAAGTATTTGTGAGTAAGAGATACTGATCGATTCGGTCATTCATGAAATCAGTGAGGCCTGCAGTCTAGATCAAAGAATAAAAATCTTCATGAATTCCAGCTTCTTTCAAGAAATCCTCACATGGCCATTCACACGACCGTACTTCCGCTAAGTGAGGAAGATTATACTTGGCCTTTTCCTTCTGTTTGGCTTGTTTCTCCTCAGAGTTTTGGCTAGAAGAGCCCCTCAAAAGTTTCCTCAACATTTTCAAAAAAATTCTGAATTTTTAGTAACTTCAAAATAAAAGTGAATAAAACTAAACAAGATTGATAGCAACTACTCCTACAAATGCATAGAGCCTATATTATGCATTAGAATTGCTTGGGACCTCAAAAATTTAACATGCAAGCTCAAGAACAAGGTCACCAGCGAAAATTTGCAATGAATAAAGCACTAGAACAAAAACTAATTGGACCAATGGAGGAGTCACATACCAAGCAACAATCTCCCAAAGCAGTTTTGTGAATGGAGCTTTGAGCAAGGAGATCGAAAATCGCAGCAAAACAAGCTAGAACTCGTGCTTGAGCTGGATGTGAATTTTTTTGGGTAGAAGATGAAGTGTGTGGGCGCTGGCATAAGTGGAGGGGAGCCACCAGGGGCCCACGAGACATGGGGGCGCGCCCTATAGGGGGGGCGCGCCCTCCACTCTCGTGGCCTAGTGCTTGCCCCTCCTGCAGTGATTTCAGTGCCTAAAATCCCCAAATATTCCAGAAAAAATCATACTAAATTTGCAGGGAATTTGGAGCACTTTTATTTTCGGACTATTTTTTAATTGCACGGATAATTCAGAAAGCAGACGGATAATACTATTTTTGCTTTATTTAATCTAAATAACAGAAAGTAAAAAGAGGGTACAGAAGGTTGTGCCTTCTAGTTTCGTCCATCTCGTGATTATCAAAATGAATCTACTAACAAGGTTGATCAAGTCTTGTTAACAAACTCATTCCGAATAACACGGAACCAGAGAAATTTTGAATAACATTAAGTTACCTCAACGGGGATATGAAAATCCCCAACAATAAGAATATCATACTTTTTCTTGACAGTAGGGAGAGGAAATTCAAAACCTCCAAAAATAATAGTTGGAACTTTTTCAATAGAATTGATGCTATAAACTTGAGATTTTTTCCTCGAAAAGTGTACCGTATGCTCATTACCATTAACCTGAAAAGTGACATTGCCTTTGTTGCAATCATAACAGCCCCTGCAGTATTAAGAAAAGGTCTACCAAGGATAATCGACATACTATCATCCTCAGGAATATCAAGAATAACAAAGTCCGTTAAGATAGTGACATTTGCAACCACAACAGGCACATCCTCACAAATACCGACAGGTATAGCAGTTGATTTATCAGCCATTTACAAAGATATTTCAGTAGGTGTCAACTTATTCAATTCAAGTCTACGATATAAAGAGAGAGACATAACACTAACACCGGCTCCAAGATCACATAATGCAGTTCTAACATAATTTCTTTTAATGGAGCATGGTATAGTTGGTACCCCCGGATCTCCAAGTTTCTTTGGTATTCCACCCTTAAAAGTGTAATTAGCAAGCATGGTGGAAATTTCAGCTTTCGGTATCTTTCTTTTATTTGTAATGATATCCTTCATATACTTAGCATAAGGATTTACTTTCAGCATATCAGTTAAGCGCATATGTAAGAAAATAGGTCTAATCATTTCAACAAAGCGCTCAAAATCCTCATCATCCTTTTAGTTGGATGGTTTAGGAGGAAAGGGCATGGGTTTTTGAACCCATGGTTCTCTTTCTTTACCATGCTTCCTAGCAACAAAATCTCTCTTATCATAACGTTGATTCTTTGATTGTGGGTTATCAAGATCAACAGCAGGTTCAATCTCTACATCATTGTTTTTGCTAGGTTGAGCATCAACATGAACATTATCATTAACATTATCACTAGGTTCATGTTCATCACCTGATTGAGTTTCAGCATCAGAAATAGAAATATCATTGGGATTCTCAGGTGTGTCTACAGTAGGTTCACTAGAAGCATGCAAAGTCCTATCGTTTTTCTTCTTTTTCTTTTTTGAAGAACTAGGTGCCTCTAAATTATTTCTCTGAGAATCTTGCTCGATTCTCTTAGGGTGGCCTTCAGGATACAAAGGTACCTGAGTCATTCTACCAGTTCTAGTAGCCACTCTAACAACAAAGTCATTTTTATTATTTAATTCCTCAAGCAAATCATTTTGAGCTTTAAGTACTTGCTCAACTTGAGTAGCAACCATAGAAGCATATTTGCTAACGAGGTGAAGTTCATCTTTAACTCTAGCTAGATTATCACTTACACGTCCTATCTCGAAAGCATTATTCTTTAACTCTCTACCAACATAAGCACTAAAACTTTCTTGTCTAGCCATAAAGTCATCGAAGTCATCTAAGCATGGGCTATGAAATTTAGTAGAGGGGACTTCAACTTTATCATATCTATAGAGAGAATTTACCTTTACTACCTGTGTCGGGTTATCAAGACAATGTGGTTCTTCAACAGGCGGTATATTAAGACCATGTATTTCTTCAATAGGTGGTAAATTCTTAACATCTGCAGCTTTAATACCTTTTTCTTTCATTGATTTCTTTGCCTCTTGCATATCTTCAGGACTGAGAAATAAAACACATCTCTTCTTCGAAGTGGGTTTAGTAGGCTCAGGAATTGGCTCAATTGGTTCAGGAATTGCTTCAGGAATTGGCTCGGGAAGAGTCCAATTATTTTCATTAGTCAACATATTATTCAATAATATTTCAGCTTCGTCGACTGTTCTTTCCCTAAAAACACAACCAACACAACTATCCAAGTAGTCCTTGGAAGCATCGGTTAGTCCATTATAAAAGATATCAAGTATTTCATTTTTCTTAAGAGGATGGTCAGGCAAAGCATTAAGTAACCGGAGAAGCCTCCCCCAAGCTTGTGGGAGACTCTCTTCTTTGGTTTGCACAAAATTATAAATCATATCCTGGGGACTACGCACACAACCAGGAGCAAGAGAATTATAACAAGTCTTAGCATCACCCTTTAATGAGAACGGAAATATCTTAAGGATATAAAAATAGCGAGACTTCTCATCATTAGTAAATAGGGTAGCTATATCATTCAACTTGTTAAGATGTGCCACAACAATTTCAGATTCACGACCATAAAAAGGATCTGATTCAACTAAAGTAATAACTCAGGATCAACAGAGAATTCATAATCCTTATCAGTAACACAAATACGTGAAGTAGCAAAAGTAGGGTCGGGTTTCATTCTAGCATTAAGAGACTGCTGCTTCCATTTAGCTAATAATTTCTTAAGATCAGATCAATCATTGAAGCAAAAATTTCCCTAGCAGCTTCTTCATTCATAACATAACCCTTAGGAACAACAGGCAATACATAATCATTGGGAGAACCTTCATCATCACTATCATCAATAATAGCATCTTCAATATTTTATTTCCCCCTAACTCTAGCAAGTTGTTCATCAAGAAATTCACCTAATGGCAAAGTAGTATCACGCACAGAAGTAGTTTCATCATGCATAGCAGAAGTGGCATCATCAATAACATGCGACATATCAGAATTCATAGCAGTAGCAGGTTTAGGTGTCGCAAGCCTACTAATAACGGAAGGAGAATCTAGTGCAGAGCTAGATGGCAGTTCCTTACCTCCCCTCGTAGTTGAGGGCAAAATCTTGGTTTTAGCGTCTTTCAAGTTCTTCATAGTGATCAACAGATATAAATCCCAAGTGACACGGAGAATAGAACTATGCTCCCCGGCAACGGCGCCAGAAATTAGTCTTGATAACCCACAAGTGTAGGGGATCGCAATAGCTTTCGAGGGTAAAGTACAACCCAAATTTATCGATTCGACACAAGGGGAGCCAAAGAATATTCTTGAGTATTAGCAGTTGAGTTGTCAATTCAACCACACCTGGATAACTTAATATCTGCAGCAAAGTATTTAGTAGCAAAGTAGTATGATAGTAATGGTAACAGTAGCAAAAGTAAAGATAGATGTTTTGGGGTTTTTGTAGTAGTTGTAACAGTAGCAACGGAAAAGCAAATAAGTGAAGAACAATATATGAAAAGCTCGTAGGCAATGGATCAGTGATGGATAATTATGCCGGATGCGATTCCTCATTTAATAGCTATAACATAGGGTGACACAGAACTAGCTCCAATTCATCAATGTAATGTAGGCATGCATTCCGTAAATAGTCATACGTGCTTATGGAAAAGAACTTGCATGACATCTTTTGTCCTACCCTCCCGTGGCAGCGGGGTCCTAGCGGAAACTAAGGGATATTAAGGCCTCCTTTTAATAGAGAACCGTGGCAAAGCATTAGCACATAGTGAATACATGAAGTCCTCAAACTACAATCATCACCGAGAAGTATCCCGATTATTGTCACTTCGGGGTTGTCGGATCATAACACATAATAGGTGACTATAGACTTGCAAGATAGGATCAAGAACACACATATATTCATGAAAACATAATAGGTTCATATCTGAATCATGGCACTCGGGCCCTAGTGACAAGCATTAAGCATAGCAAAGTCATAGCAACATCAATCTCAGAACATAGTGGATACTAGGGATCAAACCCTAACAAAACTAACTTGATTACATGGTAAATCTCATCCAACCCATCACCGTCCAGCAAGCCTACGATGGAATTACTCACGCACGGCGGTGAGCATCATGAAATTGGTGATGGAGGATGGTTGATGATGACGATGGCAACGAATCCTCCTCTCCGGAGCCCCGAACGGACTCCAGATCAGCCCTCCCAAGAGAGATTAGGGCTTGGCGGCGGCTCCATATCGTAAAACGCGATGAAACTTTCTCTCTGATTTTTTTCTCTGCGAAACGGAAGATATAGAGTTGGATTTGAGGTCGGTGGAGGTCCAGGGGGCCCACGAGATAGGGGGCGCGCCCTACAGGGGGGGGGCGCCCCCTGTCTCGTGGACAGGCCCTGGGCCCCCTCGTGTATTTCTTTCGCCCAGAAATTCTTATTAATTCCAAAAAGTGCCTCCGTGGATTTTCAGGACATTCCGAGAACTTTTCTTTTCTACACATAAAACAGCATCATGGCAGTTCTGCTGAAAACAGCGTCAGTCCGGGTTAGTTTCATTCAAATCATGCAAGTTAGAGTCCAAAAACAGGGCAAAAGTGTTTTGAAAAGTAGATACGTTGGAGAGGTATCAATCCCAATGATGTGGTGGCCAGGCTCGAGCGCATCCTTGGCGGAGTTGATGTCCCCGATGAAGTAGAACATCGCCAATGTGATATCTTGAGGATGCAGGTGATGGACGGAATTTTCTACCAGGCCAAGGACATATTAATGGAGCGGTTTTGCAAAGATATCTTGCGCGCAATTGCACGCTATCAAGCTCTTCTGGAGGCGGAGCTCCGTAGGCGGAGGCGGGTCGGGACACTTGGAATGAACGGCCGCAAGGGTGCTATGCTCATCATGGAGTCAGAGAAGATCGTCATCGGAAGGCCGCCAGCTCAGCCTTTTAGCCTATATTTTATTATAATTGTATGCATATGTAGGTCATGAGTGTTTTGGGCCTTGCCGCATGTGTCATTTTAAATTATCCTGAATGTGTAAGACAATTATTAACCATTGCCATTGTAAATTTGCCTCAACAGTGAGATAGCACGCGCAGGGACGCCAGAGCGGAGCGTGCCGCGGACGCCTCAAAGGTGAGCAAAACGCACGGACGGACGCGAGCAGAGCGCACCACGGCCGCCTCAACAAGGAGCAGAGTATGCCGCGGCCACCTCAACGGCGAGGAACCACGTGGTCAACCTTCTAGCACCAAGAGGGTCACGCATCCATAGGACACGATGATGATATCTTGACCGTGTGTGATAGTGGGCACACAAGTACACGTACATCCGACAACGCGGGCCCATGTTTCGGGCTTCCGATGCGTGGCAACGGTTGATCCAAAAGAACTATTTGCGATGAGCCAGAACAACAGAAATGGGCTTTGTAGGCCCATAACCATCAATAAATTTTGAACTTGTTTCTCGTCACATTGCAGATTACAACGCAATAAGTAGAACTCCCACTTAGATTGACATCCCTCAAGTCATGTAAATGATACATATCCAAATCAACTAAGCCATGTCCGATCATCACATGAGATGGAGTAGTCATCAATGGTGAACATCTCTATGTTGATCATATCTACTATATGATTCACGTTCGACCTTTTGGTCTCCAGTGTTCCGAGGTCATGTCTGTACATGCTAGGCTCCTCAAGTTTAACCCGAGTATTCTGCATGTGCAAAACTGGCTTGTGCCCATTGTATGGAACATAGAGCCTATCACAACTGATCATCACGTGGAATCTCAGCACGAAGAACTTTCGCAACGGTGCGTACTCGGGGAGAACACTTATACCTTGAAATTTAGGTAAGGGATCATCTTATAATGCTACCGATGTACTAAGCAAAATAAGATGCAACAAGATAAACATCACATACAATCAAAATATGTGACATGGGATGGCCATCATCATCTTGTCCTTTTGATCTCCATATCCAAAGCAACGTCATGATCTCCATCGTCACCGGCTCGACACCTTGATCTCGTGGTCATCTCGCCAACTATTGCTTCTACAACTATCCCGACCACTTAGTGATAAAGTAAAGCAATTACATGGCGTTTGCATTTCATACAATAAAGCGACAACCATAAGGCTCCTGCTAGTTGCTGATAAATTTTACAAAACATGATCATCGCATACAATAATGTATATCACATCATGTCTTGACCAATCACATCACAACATGCCTTGCAAAAACAAGTTAGACGTCCTCTACTTTGTTGTTGCAAGTTTTACGTGGCTGCTATGGGCTTTTAGCAAGAACCGTTCTTACCTACGGCACAAAACCACAACGGTGATTTATCAAGTTTGCTGTTTTAACCTTCGACAAGGACCGGCCGCAGTCAAATTGGATTCAACTAAAGTTGGAGAAACAGCCACCCGTCAGCTACCTTTATGCAAAAATAGTTGCACGTCTGTCGGTGGAACCGGTATCATAAACGTGGTCATGTAAGGTTGATCCAGGCTGGTTCATCCAACAATACCGCTGAATCAAAATAAGACATTGGTGGTAAGCAGTATGCCAATCACCGCCCACAACTCTTTGTGTCCTACTCGTGCATATCATATACGCCTACGCTCATGCAAGATCTATCTAGGAGATGCATAGCAATGAGAGGGGGAGAGTGTGTCCACGTACCCTTGTAGACCGAAAGCGGAACTGTTTGCCAATGCGGTTGATGTAGTCGAACTTCTTCTCATTCCGACCGATCAAGTACCGAACGTACGGCACCTCCGAGTTCTGCACATGTTCAACGCGATGACGTCCCTTGAGCTCTTGATCCAGCAGAGTGTCGAGGAATTAGATGAGTTCCATCAGCACAACGGCGTGGTGACGGTGATGGTGAAGTGATCCGCGCAGGGCTTTCCCTAAGCACTGTGAGAATATGATTGGAGGCGTAAACTGTGGAAGGGGCGCCACACATGGTTAGGAATAGTTGATGCGTCTTCTAGGCGCCCCCTCCCCATGTATACAAAGGAGGGAGGGGGAGAGAGGTAGCCCTAGGCGCGTCCAAGTAAGAAGAATCTTACTTTGGCTACTAGACGGCTAGACCAAGTCGGCCTCCCCCTTTTCTTTTACTAGAAGGGGGAGGAGGGAAGAGAGGGGAAAGGAGGGAGAGAGGCGGGAACCGCCCCCTCCTCCTACTCCAACTCGGCCTCCTACCTTGGGGGGAGGGGGGCGCCGCCCCTTTATGGGCTGGTGTGCTCCCTCCTAAGGCCCATCTGGCCCATATCTTCCCCCGGGGGGGTTCCGGTAACCCCCCCAGGTACTCCAATATTTACCCGATACATTCTGGAACACTTCCGGTGTCCGAATACTATCATCCTATGTATAAATCTTTACCTCTCGACCATTTCGAGACTCCTCGTCATGTCCACGATCTCATCCGGGACTCGAACAACATTCGGTCACCAAATCACATAACTCATATAAAACAAATCGTCATCGAACGTTAAGCGTGCGGACCCTACGGGTTCGAGAACAATGTAGACATGACCGAGACAGCTCTCCGGTCAATAACCAATAGCGGAAACTGGATCCTCATATTGTATCCCACATATTCTATGAAGATCTTTATCGGTCGAACCGTTATGACAACATACGTTATTCTCTTTGTCATCGGTATGTTACTTGCCCGAGATTCGATCGTCGGTATCTTCATACCTAGTTCAACCTCATCACCGGCAAGTATCTTTACTCATTTCGTAATGCATCATCCCGCAACTAACTCATTAATCACATTGCTTGCAAGGCTTCTTATGATATGCATTACCGGGAGGGCCCAGAGATACCTCTTCGATACTCGGAGTGAAAAATCCTAATCTCGATCTATGCCAACCCAACATACACCTTCGGAGATACCTGTAGAGCATCTTTATAATCACCCAGTTACGGTGTGGCATTTGATAGCACACAAGGCATTCCTCCATTACCCGGGAGTTTCATAATCTCATATTCGAAGGAATATCTATTTGACATGAAGAAAGCAGTAGCAATAAAACTGAACGATCATAATGCTAAGCTAACGAATGGGTCTTGTCCATCACATCATTCTCCTAATGATGTGATACGTTTCATCAAATGACAACACATGTCTATGGTTAGGAAACTTAACCATCTTTGATTAACGAGCTAGTCTAGTAGAGGCTTACTAGGGACATGGTGTTTTGTCTATGTATCCACACATATATCAAGTTTCCGATTAATACAATTCTAGCATGAATAATAAACATTTATCATGAAATAACAAAATATAAAATAACAACTTTATTAGTGCCTCTAGGGCAAATTTCCTTCAGGTTGGATGATCATGGCGGTGATGTCCCTAAGGATGCGATTTTCCTCTTCAAGCTTATTGACTTGGTGCTTTAGATCCATAATTTCCTTTTGAAGCTTCCAAGTGATAGTTAACGCGCCATCCACCCAAGGGAGTTTCCTGAATGAAGGAGATGAAGCAACACTCTTTTTCAGCTTACGATAAGAAATAAATTGGGCATTGTGAGGTTTAACTGTATCCGGCAAGCTTGATCCGCCCATATTCCACATGCATGTCTCTGGCCTGTGGTCCAGAGGTTTCCTCCTGCTCCATGGAATCCAGCCTCTTTAAGTCAGCCTCGACCTCCTCACTGATTGACCACCCATAGTGATCATCATCATAGGCTCTTGGATTTACAGCAGCATGGAAAACATGGCTCTCTCCAAACAAGAACATATGAGGTTTCTATGATACGGAGGTCGAAATGTCCGGTGGTATATATAAAGAATTTTTATCTTGCAAAACAAGTATTCCAGATGAAAACGGAGTCGGGAAGGCACACGAGGGGCCCATGAGCCACCAGGGTGCACCCAGGTGCCTCGTAGGCGCCTGGTGTGTCCCCTCGGCTGTTTCTTATTATAGTATTTTTTGTAATATTCCAAAACAGTCAACAAGTATTTTTATGTAATTTTTGGAGTTGGTTTACTTACGATATCACAAACCTATTCCTTTTCAGGGTTCTGAAGTATTCCGGGAGGTTTCTCTTATGTGTTCCTCCGGTGTCACAGTTTGAATAATGTTAGTTTCAACATTAATTGGTGTACCTGAGATATAATGCTTAATTATTTGTCCATTAACCACCCTCGGATTCGTGCCTTCAGAGTTATTGATATTCTTAGCTCCGGAATGATAAACCCCTTCGATGATATATGGTCCTTCCCATTTAGGGAGAAGTTTTCCTGCAAAGAATCTGAAATAAGAGTTGTACAATAGAACATACTCACCCACTTTGAATTCTTGTTTTGAATTTTTTTTATCATGCTATCTTTTAACTTTTTATTTAAACAACTTTGCATTTTCTTATGCTTGGGTTCTCCACTCATCTAATGAGCTAATATCAAATAACCTCTTTTCACCGGCAAGTTTGAAGTCATAGTTAAGTTCTTTAATTGCCCAATATGATTTATGTTCTAGCTGAAGAGGTAAATGACATGCTTTTCCATATACCATTTTATACGAAGACATACCCATAGGATTCTTATAAGCGGTTCTATAAACCCACAATGCATGAGCAAGTTTCTTAGACATATTCTTTCTAGATCTATTAATGGTCTTTTGCAAAATTAACTTTATTTCTCTACTGCTCAATTCAACTTGACCATTAGACCGAGGATGATAAGGGGATGCAATTCTATGGTTAACATCATATTTAGCAAGCAGTTTACGAAAAGCACCATGAATAAAATGTGAACCACCATTAGTCATTAAATATTTAGGGGCTCCAAACCTCAGGAAAATAACTTCTTTAAGCATTTTAATAGAAGTGTTGTGATTAGCACAACTAGTTGGAATAGCTTCTACATAACCAAGGAGCCTTGGATAATCATTGACATCATGATGTATTTTTTCTTCATACATAACCAAGGTGCAAGGTTATATATGCACAGAAGCACCGGCCATGTGTTCTATTTCGTGCTCATATCACCAAAAGGATTCATCCCGTCAGTACACTCCCCGAGCCTTATACTTCTAGGATCCTTGGCAAAGTCTTCAAACTTGTTGTAGATTAATTCCCACCGAGCCCCATCTTTCGGTGCCTGATATATTTATCCGCACTTCGCTCATCATGATGCCACCACAACCTCTTTGCCTCTCTAGGGTTTGCAAACAAAGGCATCAAACTTGGAATTAAAGGCAAGTACCAACCAACCTTAAATGGGATTACTTTCTTGATCTCGTCGTCCAATTTGTCCTTGTCCTTTGCTCTCTTGCGCTTGTATCGTGCATGCTTGCATGTGGGACATGCACACAAATCTTTGTACTCAGCATGGTAAAATATACAATCATTCACACAAGCGTGTATCTTCTGTACTTCAAGTTCCAATGGGCAAACAATTTTCTTCGCTTCGTTCGTGCTTTTGGGGAGCACATTATCTTCCGGAAGAATTTCTTTCAAAATACCTAACAACTCTATGAAGATCTTGTTTGATAGACCGTTTGCTTCTTTAAATCTGAGAAGCGCCAGTGTGGCACTCAACTTAGAATATATTTTTTTGCAACCTGGATACAAATCTTTCTTGGAGTCCGCATCAATGGTTGGCAGACCCATGCACCCAATCATATCTTTTTGGGGGCCCTGGAAATCTGCAATCGTAGCAGCAAAACCTGGCATATCAAGGTCGTCGTCATCTACGTCGCCGTCTTGGTTTTCTAGTGGGGTTTTCGGCTTTCCTGTGTTCCATTGGTAGCTTGACACCTCAGCCCCGATGTTAGATTCAACATCCATGTGACTCTGACCGGGGTTTGGCATGCAGGCCTGGGTATATTCATCCATGACCTGCTCTTCACCGTGTCTGGTCCAACATGAATATCCATCCATGAATCCTTGAGTGACTAAGAGGAGCTCGACAACTGTAACTTTATGTGACTCTATATTAGCACAATGACTGCACGGACACAGGATGTAATCCTCATTACCAATTCTCTTCTTTGTACTTTTAGCCAAATTGATGAACTCTGTCACACCAGTAATAAGGTTTGAGCTTCTATGATACTTCATCCATTCAAATCGTTCCATCTGCACCACATGAAGGGTAATTAAATACAAAACGACAACATTAACACACGGATTAACTTAATGCCCAAGCATAAATCACAAGATTTTATTTGCATAATTACTAAGGGCGCTCCATATAGTTATCTAGCTGTGCGATGCCAACAATTAATGGCCAGTCAATTTACACACAGAGTAGTACATCACTACCCTTATGAATTGAATACCTTAATTAAGCCACTCAACAAAACAATACCTTAATTAATTAGCCGCGCGGCGACCTCCACCCAGCAGATAGAGAAGCGCGATGCAGCGGCACACCAAGATAGCAGGGTCGACTAGCAAAGCTTAGTGGGGCAACTACCTGAAGTTCGGCCTCCACTATCCCGCCATCGACCATGATGGATGTGCTCCAATCACACCGCCACCAACCTCGATGGTTGAGCTCCTCCTATCTCTCGCTGCAGACCAGGGATTGACCCCCTATGATACCGCCACCGCCGACCGACCGATAATTAACCTCTTATCTAGTAGCCGCTATCTCGTCCGTCGCAGCCATCTCTATCTGCAGAGCGACTGTTTTTATATTTTGACGGGTATGCGCAGAGTGGCTGTTTACCCTAAGTATTATTGTAACTCAGTTATTGCATCCCCAAATGTACAGGGTAGTACATCACATACGGTTATGTCACGGCAACCGTGTCTCACCTACATTGTATTCTCACACAGTTTGGTGCGGAAATCGTGTGTGAAGTTGTAATACCTAACACAAACGACATGTATAAACTGTGTGCAATATACAATATAGTGCAATAAGTAGTCCCCGACCGTTAGCATATGTCGGCATTATGGGAACCAGGGTACCCAGACTTGCCTGCCTACGGCCCACGGCGTGGCTCCGTCGATGGCCTGGTACGACCCATCTACAGCACCAAAAAGACAAGACCCTCGCGAGGGGCCAAGCCTAGCAAGGCGGGGGACATCAAGACCTCCGGAGGGAGTGGCCTTCCCAGGCTGCCTCCTAAGGAGCAGAGATTTCTATGCGGTTGCTCAACCTCATGAAGCAGCGGTGACGCAAGCCATGACGACCAAGGCCAGGCGGGCGCTAGCGGGCACAGAGCAGCAGGTTTCCTCTTTGGTGCTAAGGAGGCAAGCGTAGGCGCGGAGTCTCAACGAATTGCCCCAAAGGTTTCCATTCCCGCGCAAAAACACCAAGGCCGCCAGGATGGCAAGACTGCTGTCATCGCTGATCCTACCACGGCTTCACGACCAGGAGCTTTGCAGGAGAAGACCAATGATACGTCTCCAATGTATCTATAATTTTTTTATTGTTCCACGCAATTATATTATCTGTTTTGGATGTTTAATGGGTTTTAATATGCTTTTTTATATTATTTTTGGGACTAACCTATTAACCGGATGCCTAGTGCCAGTTTATTTTTTTTGCCTATTTTAGAGTTTTGCAGAAAAGGAATACCAAACGGAGTCCAAACGGAATGAAACCTTCACGATGATCTTTCTTGGACCGAAAGCAAACCAGAAGACTTGGAGGGCGCGCCCAGGGGGCAGGCGCGCCCCCCAATCTCATGGAACCCTCATAGCTCCACGGACGTACTTCTTTCACCTATATATACTATTATAGCCTAGAAACATCAGGGGGAGCGACGAAGCCACTTTTACACCGCCGCAACCTTCTGTACCCGTGAGGTCCCATCTTGGGGCCTTTTCCAGTGATCTGCCGGAGGGTGAATCAATCACGGAGGGCTTCTACATCAACATCATTGCCTCTCCGATGAAGCGTGAGTAGTTTATCACAGACCTTCGGGTCCATAGTTATTAGCTAGATGGCTTCTTCTCTCTCTTTGATTCTCAATACAAATATCTCCTCGATGCTCTTGGAGATCTATTCGATGTAATACTCTTTTGCGGTGTGTTTGCCGAGATCCGATGAATTGTGGATTTATGAACAAGATTATCTATGAATATTATTTGGTTCTTCTCTGAATTCTTATATGCATGATTCGATATCTTTGCAAGTCTCTTTGAATTATCGGTTTAGTTTGGCCTACTAGATTGATCTTTTTTGCAATGGGAGAAGTGCTTAGCTTTGGGTTCAATCTTGCAGTGTCCTTTCCCAGTGACGGTAGGGGCAGCAAGGCACGTATTGTATTGTTGCCATCGAGGATAAAAAGATGGGTTTATATCATATTGCTTGAGTTTATCCCTCTACATCATGTCATCTTGCTTAATGCGTTACTCCGTTCTTGTGAACTTAATACTCTAGATGCATGTTGGATAGCGGTCGATGTGTGGAGTAATAGTAGTAGATGCAGAATCATTTCGGTCTACTTGACACGGACGTGATGCGTATGTTCATGATCATTGCCTTAGATGTCTTCATAGTTATGCGATTTCCTATCAATTGCTCGGCAGTAATTTGTTCACCCACCGTAATACATGCTATCTCGAGAGAAGCCACTAGTGAAACCTATGGCCCCCGGGTCTCTTTTCTATTATATTACATCTATTTTCCATTATATCACATCTCTTTACATCTCGTTTACTATTTTCCAATCTTTACTTTCCAATCTATACAACAAAAATACCAAAAATGTTTAATTTATTATATCTATCAGATCTCACTTTGTGAGTGACCGTGAAGGGATTGACAACCCCTTTACCGCGTTAGTTGCAAGGTTCTTGATTGTTTGTGCAGGTACTAGGTGACTTGTGTGTCGTCTCCTACTGGATTGATACCTTGGTTTGCAAAACTGAGTGAAATACTTACGCTACTTTGCTGCATCACCCTTTCCTCTTCAAGGGAAAAACCAACGCAAGCTCAAGAGGTAGCAACCACCTTTTGTCATGATAAGATATACTACTTGTCCCCGTTCGAATTGGCCACTGTGGGATCCCTTCCCTCCTATGTTCTGGGGTAAGAGGACCAAGGACACTACAAAGCTAGGCTAGCCACCACCATAGCGAGGGACAGAATCTGAATCCCCTCAACTCACATCCATGCTAGAGCAGACCTCCTTGGGTTGTTCTTCCCGTTTACTAGTTCATCCTCAGCCCCCCATGAGGCTAATCGACCACAAAGCAGGAATAGGGTTGTACACCGCAAGGTGGCCCGAACCTGGGTAAACTACCATGTACATCTTCTTGTTCTTCGACCTAGGTTGTGGGGGCGACGAATCAGTTAGCTGCGGAGGTTGAGTTCTTCATATACGCCCCAGAGTTTGAACCTCTCTTGGGTCTGTAGAGCTCTGAATCCAACATTTAGCGCGCCGGGTAGGGGCGTGTCGAAGCCTCTTCACCACCATCTGCTCCGCTCCCGGTCCGTCATTCTAATGACCGACGTCCACCGTGTTCATGCCGAGCACCGAGTAGCTCTCATCGCTCGCGTCGCTCAGACGGCACCCGTGGGCAACGGTGCCCCTCGTTGCTCCTCTTCTCCTGCAGCCAACGCCTCCACCGGTCCCGCGGCCCAAGAGTAGCAGGATTCGTGGATCCCACCCTCCATGCAGCGTGATGGTTGCACCGCAACTCCATCGCTCACCCTAGCCGCTGCCTCGTCTTCTCATGCTCGTCGCGAGCCGATGAATGTGCAGGCTGCGCAGCTCATGCCGTGTGAGCTTCTGTGCTATCGCCCGGCCGATGACCTCTACGAGGATTGGCTCGACAGAATCGCTGAGCTCGTCAGCGCCGCTGGAGAGGCCCCAGCATCATCTCGCTCGCTGCCTCATCCGTCCCAGGCGGGCGAGGTGGCCCACGGCGCGCATCCCCCACCCCTAGGCATGACGTCGTCCCCGAGCCCCAGCATGAAGCACCCCAGCATGACCCGCCGCGCAGGGCGCCGACGTGTGATGAAGCAAGCTGTTGATGCTTACTAGAACTACGTTGGTATTTCCCCAAAGAGGAAGGGATGAGGCAGTATAGCGACGGTAGGTATTTCCCTCAGTGATGAGACCAAGGTTATCGAACTAGTAGGAGAAGCTCCTCACACCACGTAAATAGCACCTGCACACAAATAACAAATACTCGCAACCCGACGTGTTAAAGGGGTCGTCAATCCCTTCCGCGTATAGCGCCTCAAGATAGGCAAAAATGTGAGGTAAAAAGTGGTAGGTAGGATAAATAGATCGCGGAACAAATAAATTGCAACAAGGTATTTTGTATTTTTGGTTTAATAGATCTGAAAATAAATGCAAGAGAAAACAGATCGCAAAGGCAAATATGATGAAAAGGGACCTGGGGGCCTTAGGTTTCACTAGTGGCTTCTCTCAAGAAAAATAGCAAACTGTGGGAAAACAATTACTATTGGGCAATTGATAGAACTTCAAATTATCATGACGATATCCAGGCAATGATCATATAGGCATCATGTCCAAGATTAGTAGACCGACTCCTGCCTACATCTACTACTATTACTCCACACGTCGATCGCTATCCAGCATGCATCTAGTGTATTAAGTTCATGACAAAATGGAGTAATGCAATAAGAACGATGACATGATGTAGACGGGATCCGTTTATCTATTGCGGAGATATAGATCCCATATTGTTATCCTTAGTAGCAACAATACATACTTGTCGGTTCCCCTTCTGTCATTGGGATCAAGCACTGTAAGATCGAACCCACTACAAAGCACCTCTTCCCAATGCAAGATAAATAGATCAAGTTGGCCAAACAAAACCCAAATATCGAAAAATAAATACGAGGCTATAAGCAATCATGCATATAAGAGTTCAAAGAAGACTCAATTAACTTTCATCAATAAAAACATAGATCTGATCATAAACTCAAAGTTCATCGGATCCTAACAAACACACCGCCAAAAGACTTACATCCTATGGATCTCCAAGAGACCATTGTATTGATAATAAAGAGAGAGAGAGAGAGAGGAAGCCATCTAGCTACTAACTACGGACCCGTAGGTCTACAAATAACTACTCACGCATCATAGGAGAGGCACCAATGGAAGTGGTGAACCCCTCCATGACTGTGTCTAGATTGGATCTGGTGGTTCTGGACTCTGCGGTTGCTGGATCAAAATTTCGTCAACTCCCCTAGGGTTTCTGGAACATTGTGGTATTTATAAATCAAAGAGGCGGTTCAGGGGGCACCCGAGGTGGGCAGCACCCACCTAGGCGCGCCTGGGCCTCCTGGTGCCCCCTGGTGGGTGCTACACCCCTCGAGCAGCCCCCAGGTGCTTCCTTGGCCCACTGGCTTTCTTCTGGCCCAAAAAATCCTCCAGGAGTTTCATTGCGTTTGGACTCCCTTTGATATTGATTTCCCACGATGTAAAAAACATGCAGAAAGCAGCAACTGGCACTGGGCACTATGTCAATAGGTTAGTACCAAAAATGACATAAAATGACTATAAAATGATTGTAAAACATCCAAGAATGATAATATAACAACATGGAACAATCAAAAATTATAGATACATTGGAGATGTATCAGCATCCCCAAGCTTAATTCCTGCTCGTCCTCGAGTAGGTAAATGATAAAAATAGAATTTTTGATGTGGAGGCTGCCTAGCATGTTCATCACATTCTTTTCTTTATAGCATGAACATATGGACTCTTACATGATTCAAAGCAATAGTCTAGTTTTGACATGAAGACTTTAATACTCAAGCATACCCACAAGCAACCATGTCTTTCAAAATATCAACACTAAAGCAAGTTATCCCTAGCCCATCATGATCAATCATTGATCCATTCATGAAACCCACTCGAATATTAGCTACACCCAATGCTCAAATACGATCATAGTGCCCCTTAGTTGGTGCTTTATAAGAGATTATGGAGACTCAAATTCAAATAAAAATTGCATAAGTAAAAGAAAGGCCCTTCACGGAGGGAAGTAGGGATTTGTAGAGATGGCAGAGGTCAATGCTTAAATTGAGAAATAAAATTTATTTTTGAGACGCATACTTTTCCTACCAACAAAAACGACATGGAGCATCCCAACACATTCCATGCTAGATACATCATAGGCGGTTCCCAAACAGAAAATGAAGTTTACTCCTTTTTCCACCATGACTTTCACTTTCGATCGCTAACCGTATCCACGGGTACCCTCCATACCAACACTTTCCAAGGAACTTATTATTTGTCAACATAAAGTAAATTCATTTATTCATTTCGGGACTGGGCATCCCTAGTACCTTTGCCGTACTCTCGTGCAATGACAAGTGAATAAACACTCATCGTGAGAATAACACATCTAGCATGGAAAATATTGGCTACCCTTTACTGCCTCGCGAGTAGTAGAGCACACAAAAGAGAAATTTATTTTGAACGTTAGAGATGGCACATGCAAATTTGCTTAGAACACCATGGAAATACCGCATATAGGTAGGTATAGTGGACTCATAAGGCAAAACTGGTTTAAAGGGTTTTGGATGCATAAGTAGTGATAACACTTAGTGCAAAATGAAGGCTAGCAAAAAGATTGAGAAGCGGCCAAGCAAAAAGAAAAAATCTCGTACCCAAGCATTAAGCATAAGTAACACCGACTAATGCACCATAAGTAGGATATAAATTTCATTGCATAACTATTGACTTTCGTGCTTGCATAGGGAATCACAAACATCAACATCAATTTTCTTACTAAAGCACAATCACTCATCAACATGACTCACATACCATATTGTCATATCTCAAAACCATTACTAAGAATCAATTTTATTTTGTCTAATGATCTTCATCAAAGTTTTTATTATATCCTCCTTGGATATCTATCACTTGGGGACTATTTTCATATGTTGCTTTTGATAAGCTCAAACAAATATAAGTGAAGATCATGAGCATAAATATTCTCTTTCTCTCAAAATAATCTAAGTGAAGCAAGAGAGAATTTCTTAAAAATTTACTGACTCCCAAATAAATCTAAGTGAAGCATGAGAGCATTTCTTCAAAATTAACAAAGCACACCGTGCTCAAAAAGATATAAGTGAAGTACTAGAGCAAGTCCATGGCTCTAAAAATTGAAGTGAAGCATAGGAGCAAGCATAGCTTATTTATTTGGATTTCTCAAAAGGGTGTGTCTAAAAAGGATTAAACACTAAAAACACAAGGCAAAACAATCAAAGACTCATATCATACAAGATGCTCCAAGCAAAATTCATATCATGTGACGAATAAAAATATAGTTTCAAGTAAAATACCGATGGTCGTTAGAAGAAAGCGGGAATGCCACTCGGGGGCATCCCCAAGCTTAGTTGCTTGCTACTTCTTTGAATATTATCTTGGGGTGCCTCAAGCATCCCCAATCTTAGCCTTTTTATTATCCTTATTCCTTCACCCATTGTAAGATAACCCAAAACTTGAAAACTTCAATCACACAAAACTCAAACAAAACCTTCGTGAGATCCGTTAGTGTAAGAAACCAAACCAATACTATAAGTATTGTAGAAATCCTATTATTATTTTGTTTTTGCATTATATATACTGTATTCCAACTTTTATGTGGCAAAAACTCGTCAAAGAAAACCATAGAATCATCAAAACAAGCACACAACACAAAGAAAACAGAATCTGTCAAAAACAGAATAGTCTGTAGCAATCAGAAAATTTCGAATAATTTTGTAACTCAAAAAATTATGATATAAATTGGTGGACGTGAGGGATTCTATTAGTCCTCTGCAAAAAGAATCAACTCAAAATCACTCTTCTGTAAAAAAATGACAACGAATCTTGTGAGCGCAAAAGTTTCTGTTTTTCAGCAAGATCAAATAAACTTTCACCCAAGTCTTCCCAAAGGCCTTCCTTGGCACAAACACTAATTAAAACACAAAAACAAAATCATAAAGTAGTATAACTGTGACAACACTCAATAACAACAATCAAAAAGCAAAAATAAATTTTATTCATTGGGTTGCCTCCCAACAAGCGCTAATGTTTTACGCCCCTAGCTAGGCATAATATTTCAACGATGCTCACACAAAAGATAAATGAAACACAAAGAGAGCATCATTAAAAATGTGACAAGCACATTTAAGTATAACATACTTCCTATGCATCGGAATTTTATAGGAAAATAAATTGTCAAGACAAGAAATATCTAGCATATGCAAAGGAGAGGAATGAAACATTGACAATCTCAACATAATGAGAGGTAATTTAGTAACATGAAAATTTCTACCACATTATTTTCCTCTCTCATAATAATTATATGTGGGATCATATTCAAATTCAACAACATAGCTATCACATAACATATTTTCTACATTATCCACATGAATGTAAAGTTGACACTCTTCCAATATAGTGGGATTATCATCAAATAAAGTCATGACCTCTCCAAGCCCACTTCTATCAAAAATTCATATGATTGATCATTCTCCAAAGTAGTGGGATCATTAATACCTAAAGTTGACACTCTCCCAAACCCAATTTCAATATTATCGCAAACATATTCATCATGAGTCTTAAATAAATTTTCAAGATCATAAGAAACACTATCACCCCAATCATGATCATTGCAATAAGTAGTGGACATAGCAAAACTAGCATCCCCAAGCTTGGGGTTTTGCATATTATTAACACAATTAACATTAATAGAACTTATAACAACATCATCGCAATCGTGCTTTTCATTGAAGGAGCTATTGTGAATCACTTCATAAATTTCTTCTTTTAGCACTTCATCACAATTTTTAGATTCACGAATTTCAAGCAAAACCTCATAAAGATAGTCAAGTGCACTCAAATCACTAGAAAATGGTTCAACATAATTAGATCTCTTAAAAAGATTAGCTAGTGGATGAGGATCCATATCAATAGATTTTTAGCAAGTGAAGATGCAAGCAAATAGAAGGCACATGGCAACAAAAGCAAACATAGCAAACAAGAGATCTGGTGGGAAAAAGGCAAATGAAAAAGAGGGCGAATAAAATGGAATTTTTTTTTGAAGTGGGGGAGAGGAAAATGAGAGGAAAATGGGAAATAATGTAAATTGCAAGGAGATGAGATTTTTGATTAGGAACCTGGTTGATGTTGAAGATCGTCCCTGGCAACGGCGCCAGAAATTCCTTTTAATGTCTGCTAGAACCACATCGGCATTTCCCCAAAGAGGACGGGATGATGCGGTATAGCGACGGTAGGTATTTCCCTTAGTGATGGGACCAAGGTTATGGAACCAGTAGGAGAACATCCTCACACCACGTAAACAACACCTGCACACAAATAACAGATACTCACAACCCATCATATTAAAGGGGTTGTCAATCCCTTCCGGGTATGGCACCTCAAGATAGGCGAAAACGTGAGGTAAAAAGTTGTAGATAGGATAAATAGATCACGGAACAAATAAATTGCAGCAAGGTATTTTTTATATTTTTGGTTTAATAGATCTGAAAAGAAATGCAAGAGAAAATAGATCGCAAAGGCAAATATGATGAAAAGAGATCCGGGGGCCGTAGGTTTCACTAGTGGCTTCTCTCGAGAAAAATAGCAAACGGTGGGAAAACAATTACCGTTGGGCAATTTATAGAACTTCAAATAATCATGACGATATCCAGGCAATGATCATTATATAGGCATCACGTCCAAGATTAGTAGGCCGACTCCTGCCTCCAAGGCAATAAGAATGATGACATGATGTAGAAGGGATCCGTTTATCTATTGTGGAGATATAGATCCCATCTTGTTATCCATAGTAGCAATGATACATACATGTCGGTTCCCCTTCTATCACTGGGTTCAAGCACCGTAAGATCGAACCCACTACAAAGCACCTCTTCCCATTGCAAGATAAATAGATCAAGTTGGCCAAACAAAACCCAAATATCAGAGAAGAAATACGAGGCTATAAGCAATCATGCATATAAGAGATCAAAGAAGACTCAAATAACATCCTTGGATAAAAACATAGATCTGATCATAAACTCAAAGTTCATCGGATCCCAACAAACACACCGCCAAAAGACTTACATCATATGGATCTCCAAGAGACCATTGTATTGGTAATCAAGAGAGAGAGAGAGGAAGCCATCTAGCTACTAACTACGGACCCGTATGTCTACAAAGAACTACTCACGCATCATAGGAGAGGAACCGATGGAAGTGGTGAACCCCTCCATGATAGTGTCTAGATTAGATCTGGTGGTTCCGGACTCTGCGGTGGCTGGATCAAAATTTTGTTGACTCCCCTAGGGTTTCTGGAATATTGTGGTATTCATAGAGCAAAGAGGCGGTTCAGGGGGCACCCGAGGTGGGCAGCACCCACCTGGGCCTCCTGGTGGGTGCTGCTCCCCTCGAGCAGCCCCCAGGTGCTTCCTTGGCCCATTGGCTTTCTTCTGGCCCAAAAAAATCCTCTGGGAGTTTCGTTTCGTTTGGACTCCTTTTGATATTGATTTCCTGCGATGAAAAAACATGCAGAAAACAACAACTGGCAATGGGCACTATGTCAATAGGTTAGTACCAAAAATGATATAAAATGACTATAAAATGATTGTACAACCTCCAAGAATGATAATATAACATCATGGAACAATCAAAAATTATAGATACGTTGGAGACGTATCATCTGCCAGGTGGTGCTGCGACCCCAAGGAGAAGTGTGTGCGCTTCCAGCGTCTCCGTGCTAAGATCACGTGCCGCCAGAGTTGGCGGCGCGCGTGCGTCAAGATCGGGCTCCTCCGCTGTGGCTGGCTCCAGTGAGCGCGGTAGGTTGTCGTGCTTTCACCCCGGAGCTGCGCAGCGTCGTCTGGCCCGGCAAGTTCGAGCCGGATCTTCCAACCCCGCTGAGTTCCACCAGCTCTACGAGCTGAGTATCGAGGCGGAGAATGGCAACGAAAAAGTCATGGCAAAGTTGTTCCCCATGGCCCTCAAGGACAGCACACGCTCCTTGCTCCTGAACCTTCCGGTGGGGTCGATCTCCTCTTGGCAGAAGCTCCGCGAGCGCTTCATCGCCAACTTCCACCTTACTCACGACTGCGCTCCTAGGGCAAGCGACCTGCGATGCATCAAGCAGTAGCCAGGCAAAACCCTGCACAAGTACATATAACACTTCACCAACTTTTGCCTCAAGATTCCGAAGGTGTCGGACGAGGCCATCATTACGGCGTTCTCTGAGGGCGTCCAGGATGTCAAGATGAAGGAAGAGCTCACGATGCACGAGGACTTGTGCTTGTTTTTGGAGATGTTTAACATGGCCACTAGATGCACGAGGGCATAGGAAGGTCGCCTCTCCCTCCAGGAGTTTTGAGAGGTCGATCCTGGAGCCAAGAAGGCCAAAGCTAAGGACGTGAAGCGCAAGGGTCCAGCTGTCCTCGCAGCTGAACCTGCGATGAAGCGCGACTGTGACCACCCCGAGCCCTCCTACGGTAGCTGCCCATTCTGCATCTTCCACAACGTCCACAACCACAACACCAGTGACTGCCAAGAGCTCAGGGTGATCTGTGATGAGTGCTTTGGCCGTCGTACCAAGCGCAATGACTATGGCTACGATCGCGGAGGGGGCCACGGTGATGGTCGTTGGGACAACCGCAACCCTCGCAAGGACATCCGCGATCAGCCTCGCGAGGGCTGCTGGCAGGGCCCACCTTGCAATAGCCCCTGGAGAGACCAGTCATGAGGACCGTCCTCAGGGTAACGCCGGCCTCCCTCCACTGCCGCCGCTACCAAGGAGGAAGGATGACCACCGCCAAGACAATGGGGCTGAGGGCTTCCAAGAGCCTCGCACCATTGCGTGCATCCTGGTTGCGCTCAGGCTCCCACCTCTCATTGCATCTTCAAGCAGTTCACTCGTGAGGTGAACGCGGCCCTCTCCAAGCTCGAGGCTTCGCGTCCCCTCAGGTAGTCCAAGTACGCCATCACTTCTGACTCTACAGACCAGCTCAAGTGTTCACCCACCATTGGTGCGCTCGTGATGCTCTGCTCGCCTACCATTAGCAATGTCCTCGTCACCAAGCCTCTCATCGATGGTGGTGCGGGGCTCAATGTCCTCTCCGTCGAGATGTTTGACATGCTCCAGGTTCTGCCCACCAAGCCTTTCTCAGGAGTGACCGATGGCTCCACCATCACCATAGGGAAGATTCGCCTTCCCGTCACCTTCGACAAGCGCGACAGCTACCATACCCAGCTCATCGACTTCTATGTCGCCCACATTCGCCTCCCGTACAAGGCCATCCTTGGGTATCCGGCCCTCACCAAATTCATGGCAGCGACTCACCATGGCTACAATGTCCTCAAGATGCCGGGAAGTGGCGGCATCATCACGGTCGCCTGCAACGAGAAAGATGCGGTGTGCTCCCTCAAGCGCGCCAACCAGGCCTCTACAGTCGAGAACTCGGATGACGAGGGTGTCATCCGCCTTCCTGAGGCTGCCCCCAAGAAGAGGAAGCAACTCCTCCTCAAGGGCCGTCGGTAGGCCGGGGCACCCGACGACCATTCCTCAAGCCCTGCGCCCACTGCTGGGGCGCCTTCCTCTCTTGAATAGGAAGGCGCGCCCGGTGCCCGACGGGCTCAAGGGCTCTCGTCTGGAGGGCCTCTAACCTAGCCAGCGTCACGAGGGAGGCGTTCGGGCACCACGTGGAGGCATTCTTCAACGCGCGCTTCCGTGAGCAATGCGCGAGGCACTCAAGAGTTCATCACCAAGGCAATCGAGGAGCTTCAGGAGGCGCAAGCCATGCATGGCGAGCGCCATCCCGCGTCATCCGGTGCTGCTGTGCCCCCGACGTGGGTGGCGAGCTGTGTGTCTACGTCAACATCCCGAGCCTCAACAGGGCTGCTTCCCAGGGGCTCTTCTGGCCGTCCCGCGTTGGCCGGTGTGGGGCCCGCCCCCACAGCTACATCTGCATGCCATTTGGCCTGCTGAACGCGGCTGCTTTGCACCAGTGCTACATGCAGGGTGTTCTAGCAGCTCACGAGGCCAGGCGCCAGGCTATCCTCATGGAGGACGTGGTGGAACCTGGCGAGCCCCTTGTTCCTCCGGAGCCCCATGGGACTGAGGAGTCGGTCGGCTCGTGAGGAGCGGCTTCTGCAACACACATCTCCAGCTTCTCCAACACCTCTAGAACGATGGAAATAGGTGACTTTTTGGTTTGTTCAATCGAGGACACCCCTTGGGCTGCATTATCCTCAAGCTGCTAGGGTCTGTCCCTACAGCCGCACCATTTTGATTCATGTACCCCGGACCAGTTATACATGCCCAGTTATCATGGTTGCTGATATTGCCATTACCATCTTGTTATCTCTGGAGCTGCCCCTCGCGGTCTCTGCGCGTTACTAAACCTGCCTCTTGCTCATCCCGCAACGGGGGTACTGGCATGGCGCCAGTGCACGGGTCCATTTCTATAACGCTGGTAAACCTACGAGACCGAGCTCTGGCTAGCGGCCGGCCCCGCACACGTCATCTCACGTCATCCTTAGTGCCTTCGCCTTCGTCTTGTGTTTTCCTTTTTTGGCTAACTCACAGGAACTGCCAGAGCGGGGACCACCAGTGGCTTTGCCCGTCCATCGAGACACAACACCTCCTGGGCACTCCTTCAGTGCCGGCCACTCTTTTCTCGCGCAAGTCGCTTGCACGTTAAAGGGGGGCCCTGAGCATCGCGCCTCAAAGGCTCCTACTGGCTCTCGGGCCCTCACCCCCTGGCTTTGGCCATGGCATCATGACTTGGCATACCAACAGCGGTTGAGCCTCGCCCGAGGGCCGGGACCCAAGGGCGTAGAGCACCCATGGGAGCGAGAAAGATGGGGACGACATGGGCCCTGTCCAGTGGCGCCATCGGCAAAAGGGCATGGCCTAACGCCACACAAGAAGCTCACCCTCGCAGTAAAGAATCATCGCGTGCTCGCCAAGATAAGTTACCCCGCACTCACATGATGGCACGAACCCTACAGTCAGCGCTCTGTCTCTAGCGATCTCGCTTGGGCAAGGATGTTTCCCTGACAATCTTTCGGGAGCCGCTTGCATGCCAAAGAGGACCTCCTGAGCATCATGCGTCAGGGGCTCTTATCGGACCTTAGGCCGCTTACCACATGGCCTTGACCACAACATTGTGACCTGGCATACTAGCGACGGCAGAAGCTTGCCTCGGGACTGGGTCCTATTGGCGTAGAACACTAAGCTATCACATGAATGAAAGGGGGAACCATGCCAAGGCGAGAGACGCAAACACGACATAGAATAAGAGATGATAATGTTAAAATGCAAGCATCATAGTTTTTACATACCCCCGCGGGGCCTGACATGGTTTTGTGCAGAAATAAAACAAAAGGAAAAAACCCTAAGAGCCACGGCCGTGGCAACATCACCGACGACGCTGGGATGACGCTGCCGCTGCGGTCAGGGCAGGGCGATGCAGCAGCTTGTAGCTATCGTCGTTGCTCGACTCCGGTGAGGCGTTGTTGCTGCTGTCAGAGGAGTCGTGGACAAGGCCAAGGGCAAGTTCACCGCCCGTGGCCTCGTTGCCTCATTGACCCAAGGAGGGACCACCACCCTGTTCGCCTCCCCAGGGCAGCACTTTAGGCACCGGCCGTCCTCGCTGAAGACATTGTAGGAAAGCGTCGAAGCTCCGTCGTACTCGAAGTGGATGGCGTGACTTCCCTCCGGGAGATCTCACACCATCCTCGAGTCATGAAGACGCCGCCATGTTTGACAACCTCGAGTTCGGCCTCTGAAGCCTGGCTGTAGCACCCGTCATGCTGCAGCCACAACTCGAAGGGCCCCCTCAGCGGTATCTCCCTTACCCATTTATAGCCGGAGGAAGGCCAACCGGCGGCCTCTCATGATTCCAGGTAATGATGATTTTTTCTGCATGCAACATGCAGTTGTCAAGTCGGGTAGTTTCTGAGGCTGTGTAGGGAAGTGGAGATGCCCATGTCCTATCAAGTGCCATGCGTTGACCAGGTCTGCAAGAAATTGGGGCCCGCGGTGCTTCGCCCTTGCCCTTTGTCTTCGCCTCGAAGCCAAGTCCGAGCGTGCCTTGGGCCCGAGGGCTTCTGTCGGTGTTCTGGGAACCAGGGTACCCAGACATGCCTGCTTGCGGCCCACAACATGGCTCCATCGATGGCCTGGTATGGCTCATCTACAGCACAAAAAAGACAATACCCTCGCGAGGCGGGCAATATCAAGACCTCTGGAGGGAGCGGCCTCCACAGGCTGCCTCCTTAGGAGCGGAGATTTCTATGCGGGTGATTAACCTCATGAGGCAGCAGTGACACAAGCCATGACGACCAAGGCCAGGCGGGCGCCAACGAGCACAGAGAAGCAGGTTTCCTCTTTGGTTCTAAGGAGGTAAGCGCGGGTGCGTGGTCTCGAGGAATCGCCCCAAAGGTTTCCGTTCCTGCGAAACAAGACCAAGACCGCCAGGACGGCAGGACGAATGTCATCGCCGAGCCCACCACGGCATCTCGACCTGGAGCTTTGCAGGAGAAAACCACCTTTTGTCAGGATAAGATGTACTACTTGTCCCCTTTCGAATTGGCCACTGTGGGATCCCTTCCCACCTATGTTTGGGGGAAGAGGACCAAGGCCACTATAAAGATAGGCTAGCCACCACCATAGCGAGGGACGGAACAATCAAGTCCCCTCAGCTCACATCCACGCTAGAGCAGACCTCCTGAGATTTTTCTTCCCTTGTAATAGTTCATCCTCAGCCCCCCGCGAGGCTAATCCACCAGAAAGTAGGAGTAGGGTTTTACACCGCAAGGTGGCCCGAACCTGGGTAAACTACCGTGTCCATCTTCTTCATTGTTGATAGAGCTACGCCATGGGGGTGACGAATTAGTTGGCTGGGGATGTTCTTCATACATGCCCCAGAGTTCGGACCTCTCTTCGGTCTGCGGAGCCCTTAATCTAACAACATATCCCCACAGTTTCACCATTTCCCCCAAATCCCTAGATAGCCTCCAAATTCCCTCGCGTGGTGCAGACATTAGGGCAATGCGGATGAGTGTTGCTGATGGTTTTAGTGCGGATGATCATGCTTGTATCGCCGCTCTCGGCAGTGACGCCACGACGGCGGTCACCACCGAGCACTTCCCTAAGGTCATCAGAAGGCAGGTGTACTGTGGATCTGAACTGTCATGTCAGGTTCCAACCTATCCTGATCATTTTTAGCATGTCCAAATTAGCTCGCTGCACAATGCGTCCTGAATGACCCCCTCCCCCAGGAAAGCAAACAGCCGCCGGATCCGGGGTATGACTCCATACTCCCGCAACATGAGTTCGACTCCGAGGTTTGCACCACTGAGAAGTACCAAAAGCTGAGTTGTGTGCATAGGCACACTCCCGCCTGACGTGTATGCACAGAGGGATTCGACATTGGTAGACGGTTTCTCAGTTGACCCTTAGAGGTTAGTGCTAAGTTCATCATTTTAGTTCAGTTAATGTCACCACTCATCATGAATACTATTTAACATTGGCAGGGATATGAGGCTTCTGCCTTTGTTAACTGGTTGGATGAAGAATGGCATGGCAGGGCTCGGAGTGTTATCACCAAGCTCACAGAAGATAACTTAAAGCTAAAGAAGAAATTGATTGATCTGGAGTGTACAATCAATACAATGAAGCAAGAAAGAATCAATCACAGGCAACAGATGGAAGCAAGAGACAAGAAGGAACTAGCATGTGTAGTTGTGGTTGTCGCATTAGCCATCTTTTATGCGCTGTTTGCAATGATTATTAGGGGTTTTCTTTGATTATTACTGGCTTCATCAATAAGAAGAGCTCAATGTATTGCTTGCCAACTGACCTACTCTGTTCGTACCAGTGCATAAGTCACATTACGAAAACCAAATAATCCCAAAACACATTCCCTGTTTTGTCCTGAAAAAAAATCAGCCAATAGGAGTCTTGGGGCTTGTATGCATTCAATGACTTCAGACTACTTAGCATCACATGCATTGGTCAGTTCTCTGCATGTAATGGTATTGATTAGCAAATAATCACCAAGTTCTCTCGTTTTCTCCCCACCTAGGTCTCTGGTAGGGAGGGAGTAGTATATGAAAAATGCTTGTTTCATATTTGGACGCTCCAATGCGTGTGCGTAATTATCACATTGAGAACTGCGCAACCTCGGGAATTTTGTGCGACTAGGTACAAATAATCACAGTTGATTATATCAGCGGTTAGATTATACATCAATCCCCCGCTTCAATTGACATTCCTCTTCTCTGCATACCCCGCTTAAGTGTCCACCATCTTCACCATCCCCGGCTGGCCATGCTACACACTTGCACACACTCTGCAATCTCGCTTTCTCGCGGTTTGTATAAGTTCCGCAGCCATGTCGAGCGACATCAAGGACGACAGTTCCATCAGTAGTCTGGCGCCCAATGATAGGTCAATATCGGAATCATCCCGCTCGCCATCCACGAGTCCGGCGTCGAGCCCAGACCTCGATTTTATCTGGATCATTGAAGGGACGCAGCCTCCTGAGTCGTCAGACACAACCAGACGGGCGAGGAGCCGTCGGTGGACAAAGAAGAAGATGACGATGAGGAGGAGGAGGAATGGTCGAACGGGGAGGAGGACGACAACGATGGAAATGACGATGACGATGATGACGGTGATGAAAAGCCAGCAGTCAGCGACAAGAAGCGTCCCTGCCAAGACGATGTCATGGTGCCATCCAAGAACAATAAGGAAAAGAAGGACTAAATTAAGCAGACTGTATATATCTCTATTTTCGTTCGCTCATATTAATTCGTTATCTCTTATTCCCTTATCAATCTCATCGCAGACGGTTAGCAATACATATTCGACAGAGATCTTTTACTTTATCGCCCACAGGTTGGTTTATTGAATTGTGTGCCCTGCTGAGCACACAATTCACAAAAAAAATCTCATGCACTGTCTGCAATGATCACACACAATTCTGATTACCGACCTGTTTGTCGGGTATCACACACATCTTGTTACGCCAAATCGTTTGTGTTCATCTCGATCATCGCAAACAGTTCATCCGAGTGAACTATATGCCGTATATCGCACACACCTCCATATGGCTGCTTGTTTCTATTGTTCTAGTTGATCCCAAACAATCCTTATGGATTAATTGTATGCCACGCATCACACACGCAACTATAATCTGAATCGTGATTGATGTCTCTGCAATCGCAAAAGTTTTGTATCTTTTTGATGGTTTTTTACATCACTGTTTGCGACTAATGCATCGCACACAGTTTCATCGAAGGGTCTCTCATTGTAGTGTCGCGTTAGCAGCATCCTATAGTAGTGATTTTATTATTGCCTCTAGGGCATACTTCCAATAGTCTCCCACTTGCAGTAGAGTCAATAATCCCGTTCACATCGCCATGTGATTAACACCGAATGAGGTCTGGGGTTTGATCATGTTTTCCTTCTGATAGAGGTTTTAGTCAACAGGTCTGCAACATTCAGATTCGTAGCTCCGGTTTCGAGTTACAACTAAGAGCAACCAAACCAGTATCAAATACCTAGGCGCTACTATGAGCACCAGTAAGGTACACGTCAATAACATGTATATCAAATATACCTTTGTTAACATTGCCAGCCTTCTTATCTGCCAAATACTTGGGGCAGTTCCGCTTCCACATACCATTCCCCTTGCAATAGGAACACTCAGTCTCAGGTTTGGGTCCAGCCCTGGGTTTCTTCACGGGAGCAGCAACTAGCTTTCCATTCTTTTTGAAATTCCCTTTCTTTCCCTTGCCTTTCTTGAAACTAGTGGTCTTATTAAACATCAACACTTGATGCTCATTCTTGATTTCTACATCAGTGGCCTTAAGCATCGGGAAAAACTTAGGGATTGTTTTATCCATCCCTTGCATATTATATTTCATTACAAAGCCCTTGTAGCTTGGTGGCAGTGACTGGAGAACTCTATCAATCGCTACTTCATCAAGAAGATTAACTCCCAAGTGATTCAACCGGTTGTAGTACCCATACATCTTGAGTATGTGCTCACTAACGGAGTTGTTCTCCTCTATCTTGTAGCCAAAGAAATTCTCCGAGGTGTCATACCTGTCGACCCGGGCATGAGCATGAAAACCAATTTCATCTCCTGGAACATCTTATATGCTTTATGGTGCTCAAAACCTCTTTGGAGCCCCAGTTCTAATCCGTAAAGCATGGCACACTGAACTGTCATGTAGTCATCACTTCTAGTCTGCCAGACATTCATAGCGTCCAGATTTTTGGGAGCGAGTGGCACACCTAGCGGTGCTTCGAGGACATAAGCCTTCTGCAGCAGTGAGGATAATCCTCAAATTATGAACCCAATCTGCATAGTTGCTTCCATCATCTTACAACTTATCTTTCTCTAGGAACGCATTAAAATTCAGGGGAGCTATAGCACGATCCATTGATCTACAACATACACTTGCAAAGACTTTAGGCTATGTTCATGATAATTGGTCCATTTAACCAAATTACTAGTGAACTACCACTTAAATCAACATCCCTCAAGTGTTACATGATCCATATCAACTAAGCCATGTCCGATCATCACATGACATCGGGTAGTCATCAATGGTGAACATCTCCATGTTGATCATATATATCTACTATATGACTTGTGTTCGACCATTCGGTCCCCTGTGTTCCGATGCCATATCTATAATGCTACGCTCCTCAAAGTATTCCGCATGTGTAAAACTGGCTTACACCCGTTGTATGTGAACGTAGAGTCTTTCACACCCGATCATCACGAGGTGCTTCGAAACAACGAACTTTTACAGCGGTTCATAATTCCGGAGAAGAAATTTTATCTTGAAATTAAGTGAAGGGATCTCTTATAATGCTACCATCGTGCTAAGCATAATAAGATGCATAAAAAAATAAACATCACATGCAATCAATATGTGACATGATATGGCCATTATCATCTTGTGCTTTTGATCTCCATCTCGCTCTAAAGCACTGGCATGATCTCCATCTTCATTGGCATGACACCATGATCTCCATCATTGCATCGTCATCATGGTTCTCTCCACCAACTATAGATTCTACAACTATTGCTAACGCATAGCGATAAAATAAAGCAATTACATGGTGTTTAATGATTGACACACAAGTCATGCAATAAATTAAAGACAACCCTATGGCTCCTGCCGGTTGCCATACTGAACGACATGCAAGTTGTGAACCTATTACAAAACATAATCATCTCATACATCAACATATACCACATCACGTTTTGGCCATACCACATCACAACATACCCTGCAAAAACAAGTTAGACGTCCTCTACTTTGTTGTCACAATTTTTGCATGGCTGCTAGGGCAAAATATAAGAACCGTTCTTATCTACACAAAACCACAAGGTGATATACAAGTTGCCTTTTAACCTTCTAGAAGGACCGCCCTCATCAAATCAGATTCAACTAAAGTGGGAGAGACACACACCTGCAAAGCCAGCTTCATCCCACAACACCGCTGAATCCAAATAAGACAAGGGAAGTAAGCAATACGAACATCAACGCCCACAACAACTTTGCCTTCTACTCATGCATATACATCTATGCATAGACCTAGCTCATGATGCCACTGATGGGGAACATTGCATGAAAATCAAAAGAAAATCTTACGAACACCCAAGATCGAATCTAGCAGATGCATTACTACGAGAGGGGTGTGTGTCTACATACCATTGTAGATTGAAAGTGTTAGCGTCATAATGCGGTTGATGTTGTCGTACTCTTCACGATCCAATCATGATCCAATCCGACCTAGTACTGCACGTGCGTCACCTTCGAGTTTATCACACGTACGGCTCGGCGGCGTCCTCTCCTTGATCCAGCAAGTGAGGGAGATGTGGTAGATGAGATCAGAACCAACACGGCGGCATGATGGTGCTGGTGGCAGCAGAATTTTGATAGGGCTTCGCCAAGTGCGTACGGATCAAGGTTGAGGCTTATTGGGAGAAAGAGAGGAGGCTTGGGTTTTGTGTGTCCAGCCCTTTGTAACATCCCAAATTTTCAATTTGAAATGTTTTAAAAAAATTGTTAAGCATCTACATTTTTTCTTGAAATTGAGTGGCATTTGAAAATTCAGAAGCATTTGAGTTTTTGTTGGAGTGTGAATTCCTTTAAAAATTGTCGTGGAATTTTCATTCAACATTTCCTAACGGAATACTTGGATCAACAAGTATGAGAGGTAATATGACACCTCAAAAAGTCAAAAGAAATAATGCCAAAAGTATTTGAATTCAAATTTGATTTTATCTAGAATTTTTGAAAAATGATTTTTATAAAGTTTTATTTTTGCCTTTTAAAAATAGTTCATCTTTTAGGTTTTATTTTTTTGATCATTTTGATATATATATTGTCTGTGTTAAATATTTCTCTTTTTCTCTGTTTTTCCTTTTTCTTTTCTGTCAAAATTTTAAAATAGGAAAAATTTCTAAAAGGAAAAGCCCCGCCGGCCCACTCATATGTCTCTCCCCCAGCCGACGCGGCCCACTAGCCAGACGGCCCAGCTACGCAACCAAGCCGAATTGGCTAACCAGTCCGAATCCCGCCTCCCCACTTTCATACACCCCAGCCCCACCGCCCACACTCTCTCCATGCGCGCTCACTTTCCTTCCCCGTCGCTGATCTCTTTCTTTTCGTTGCCGCTCGCCGGATCCCGCCGTTTCCAGGTCATATCGACTTCACCTGTGCCCCAAGTCATCGTGGCTATAAAGCCACGGCTCCCCTTGAACGACCTCGCTGCCTTCACAATCCCTCGCCGCAGTTCCACACTGCCACCGTCATCTTAAGCTCGCCGCCGATGACCTAGCTACCCCTAGCCCTCGCCACTACCACCCATCAACTCGATGTCATCCTTCGTATAGAGTGGTGCACTCGCTCGAGCTTGGAACCCTCGGGAACGCTGACACCGTCAACCACCGCCGCCTCGGACTACACTGGAGACCGTTACCGCCGCTGTCAGCTCACGCCCACTCTCCACCGTCCGATCTCCATCCAACGTTTACGGTAGCTCATGTTTTTTATATGGGCGAATAGTTTCCGGTTAGCACTCGAGCATCCGCCCGGTAGCATCGGTCAGCCACTAGCCTCATCCACTACAGCTCTACCACGCTGCCTATTACCCGTTCGCTAGTTTTTCTTTTATTTAGTTTCTGTTTTAAAAACGGAATTAGTTTCTATTTTAAAAACTTCATATCTCCTAGGATAATTAGTATTTTTAGGTGATTCTTTTTGCATTAGGTTTTAAATTTGATGAACTTTCTGTATATATCAAGTTTGACTTGATTTGAAAGTTTGAATTTGAATTTGCATGAAATTTGTTCAAATCACTAGTTTGGCTATAATTTGACCTAGGAGCAATGTTTTTGAGTGGTTCTTTTTGCTACTGGTCACTTGTGACTTTGTTTATCAGTAGGAATTATTGTATAGCTTTTAGATTATTTTAAATTAGTGTATTAGTGAAATGGTAATGTTTTAGTGCTTTATGGATATTGTGTTATTTTCTTTTGTTTTAATTGCTTTAAATAGTTTCCTTTTGTTATTTTTGGCTTATTCACTTTTATTTTTATTAAGTTCTCAGTAGCAATTTTATTTGTAGTAAAAAAATATTTTTGCTATATTATTTCTTTTATCTTATTAGAAAACTTGTTTTGAGCATAATAAGAGTGCTATAAACAATTTTAAGTTGATTCTTTTTGCATAAAAATTTGTAGGTATTTTTCTTTCTGTTATTTAGTAAAAAACCTTAGTTTTGTTCCTGTTAAAAAATTATTATTGGCAAAAAACTTAGTAGTAGCTTGTTTCACTTGTAGTTAAGCTTTACATTGAGTTTTATTGCTTTCTTTGGTTTTATTGTTGGTTTTCTTTGTGTGTTTTAATAATTGTATTGTTATTAGATTTACTTGCTATTGTAGTGCTATTTGTATATGATGTGCTCATGAATGTCATGTTTGTTTCAATAGATTACACAGAGTGCGAGGCTTGTTACTACGGGTCGTTAGAGTTCGAATATCGTCACCAAGGCAAGTCATTTGATCATGACTTTTATTACCTATGTTTTATTACATTAGTGGATATCCTCCCCACCATGGATGCAAGTAGGTGAATTTGAGTTATGTTCTTGAGTAGTATCATGTGGTAGGTTAAACCCCAAATCCCCATGTTACCAATGCCCGGGAAAACATTGTAGTTATTTTGCTATGCTTAGTAGACTTGGTTGTTTGAGTGATTTTACATGGGAGATGTGAGAGTTAAGTTGATGAATACAACCCCAAGACTTCAAGATTCTCAAGACGGACTTTAGTTCACTATTGGGTGGAGGACGGATGGAAGGGCACCCTGTAGTACCCAATGGTTGACCTAGGGATGCATGGAGAAGCGCCATGACATCTTGCGGAAACCTTCACCCAGCCACGAAGAGACAGATGGATATACCTTGACACTACTAGGGAAAACCCTAGCAGTAGCGCTAGTTTTGTGCTCACTAGTAGCGCGGGTAGGCGCGCTACTAATAAGGCGCTACAGCTATTGCTTAGCAGTAACGCGTGCCCGCACGGGCTACTGCTAGGACAAATAGCTGCAACGTTTGTTCACTCCCACGCTAATGCTAATGTAACTACTGGCAGCGTGTTTTCTCTCCATTGCTACTAGTATTCTTTTTATTTATTTTTTATTTTTAGTGTATTTATGTGCCATCGTACAAATATTGGTACAATACCAGTTATGAGGTTTACATCATTATGTCCATAACAGTGTGTCAAATGAAGGTGGATTAGGTTCAAGTGGAGGCAATATGTGGTGCATGTCAAAAGTATACTACTAATCCAAACTTGATCTAGTTTGGACTAGTAGTACTTTCGATGTGCACCATATGTTGCCTCCACTTGAATCTAATCCGCCAGCACAAGCTATTTAATCATCATCATAGTCATTACCACCAACAGTATTTATTTAATCACCACTAACACTAGCTAATAATAATCATCATAGTCATTACCACCAACACTAGCTATTTTATCATCATAGTAATAGTGTAGCACATCATCATCCTCAAACTCATTTCTAGCTAGCTAATCACTCCTGTTGCTCTCTCTTAGGTAAAATAACATAAAACATGTATAGCTCTTCTCCTTGATCAAGTTGGAGCATGTAGATGAACCTGTCTCCTAATCGTGGGTAGCGCATCTGTTTGCTGCCCCCTAGTACTTCTCTGCGCTCCCCCATCACATATTTGGTCCAGTCTTGCACTATTAAGCCTTCGTCGCTAATCTTGAATGCACAAAAGTAAACTATAGGATATCTTTCCGTAAGCTGATAATACTCATGGTACCTTTAGTCTCGATCTCATAAGGCACAACATTCATCGGGAGTCCCCGTTGAAGAACATCGTATGGTAACATACTTAGCAATGAAGTTTAGCTTAAAAAATAATGTATGGAAAAGATGCACTGAGGACAAATAGTAAAAATTTGACCATCCTTCCTAAATAGATGTGATCGTAGTTCATTACGAACACTATTGGTCGCACGTTTTCAGTACTAACATTTCTAAATGCAAGAAGAAAATTTGTCTTGACAGTATCAAGATCCGCAAGCCATGAAACATAATGACTGAGCTCCTCGCAATTGAGTTCAGCCCCGGCACAGTATACGGTCCTGTCTATCAAGCGCTGGACATGTTTGCTTGCACCAAAATAAGCTGACAATACAAATTAGTTGTCAACTATTTTTGAATAAACAATATCAAAGACATAAATATGGTTGAGAAACTTACATAATGGTATAACTGGAGGCGTCTGCACATCGACCCAGATGTCGGTATTACCTTCAATATCATCTTTCGGATGAATATCAAAGGTGATAACCATATCAGGCTCAAATGCATAAGTCTTGCATAGTGCTCGCCATGTTTTGCAACCAAAATAGGTGTAGTCGTATGAATTGTATAATTTTACATTGAAAATATAACCATGCTCGGTCTTCAAGTAAAATTCCTTTTCCTCCATAGTACGACTGAAACCTATCTTATCCAATACAAAAACTCTTGCATGGCAGGGGATACGCTAGTAGAATAGTAAAAAAAAGACTTGTCATGTTTTCATGCTTAAATTATAAGTTGAAGCAAATGAAGCAAATGCCATGCTTAATTACGAAAAAAGACTTGTCATTGTGACTTATTGTATCCACTTCGAAGTTCTCGTCCAGCTTGATGTTGAAGCGCCTATCATCATCTAGGAAGATTCTGTCGCACAGGTCGCGCTCGTCTTCGCAGTATTTGCAAATACCCAAATCCTTTTCGTCGTCAGACATTTCCTATGTTCATAGTTAAAACATTAATTGAAAATCGATCGAAGAAAACTACCAGGATATCAACACACAAATCTGGGGCACTCGATATTTCCTACATATTCTGGCACAAGTCATGCCAAAATTCACAGAAAAATCCGGCATGGCCTTTGCTAAAATAGGACATATCGAGCGCCTGAAATTTGCCGGAACGGAAATGAATCAACACTCTGGCAAAACATAGGCCACTCGGAGGTGTAACCTGCAAACATGACTGGCCACTTGGATATTGAGCAACACAAGATATACATTTCAAAATATCTTATAGGACTCAAATTAGCATGCATTCAATAAGCAAAAGTAAATCATCTCATGCGTCCGTACATTGTCGAATATTATCACTAATACATCACGAATAGTGTCATACATATAACATCACTAATACAACTAAAACCCTAGCACACGACGGGTATTGGCGCGGGCGGTGGACACCCACAGAGAAGGAACCATCACGGGATCATAGCTCCAGTGAGATCCCTGGAGAACCTGCCAGGTATTGGAGAACCTGTGCTCCAACGCAAACAAGTAGTGACGGATGTGCGCGTCCTCCTCACTGACACGGTGACGCACCACCTCCGCGGAGTCCTCGAGCCTCTGGACCGTCACTGGCCCAGGCGACCGCCACCAAAGAAGGTTCGGGTCAATGACAGGCTGGCTCCTCACCAACCTGCGCCCCCCGGTAGGTAGCGCCTCCCAGTACCACCCCGGCGGAGCCCAGTCCCGGACATGGCCCATCTGGTCAAGCAGGTCTCGTCCTCCGCCGACTCGATGACAAGGATGCGGGATAGGCATCGTCCACGTCGAGGCTGGAAAAATTGCTTTAACTAAAAAATAGCAAGAAGTTCTTACTAACTAGTTCTATTAATTCAACTAGTTCTTATTAAAAATAAACTTACTATAAATAAAAATATTCTAGTACCTAATTAGTACCTAGTTCTTACTAACTAATTAGTACCTAGGAACTACTGCCCTAATTACCATCTAATTTGATGAACCTATAGGGGTGGAAAGTGGTAGCGGATATTCCAATTATCCAACTATAAAGTGAAACAAGTGGTCAAATTTTACTCGTTTTATGATTCATCTTAGAAATTTGATTCGTTTCCACCCTTACATGAACCCTAACTCATTTGAGCCGCATCTGCATCCGATTTGTTTCCACTCTTACATGAACCCTAACTAATTTGATGCAACTAAAATATAAAGAAGCCCTAGGCAGAGGTAGGGGAGAGGGAGTAGTAGGCGTGCTCACCTCGGGTGTCTGCGACGAGGGAGGGGCAGGGCGGCGTCAAGGTCAGGGTCGGGGCTCGGGCGCGCTGGCGGCGTCGAGGTCGGGGTCGGGGGCGGCGTCCGAGGCGGCGTTGAGGTCGGGGGCGGGGGCGGTGTTGAATCTGGGGTCGGGGTGGCGTAGAGGGTGTGCGGAGAGCGCACGGCGGCCGACGGGTGGCGGCGGCGGCGAGAGTGGAGAGTTGGATTTGGGGGAAGTGGCCGTGGGGAAGGACGAACCCCGTGGTTAAGTCAGAAGTAGCAGTAGCGCGTTCCAGGAAGAGCGATGCTGCTACGTTAGCTACAACGCGTTCTGGGATACACGCTACTGCTATTCCTTTCTCTTTTTTCCCCTTTTCATTTAGTTTTCTTCACATTTTATTTTGTTCCTTTCACCTTATTCTATTTCTTTCATTTTCAATTACCTTTCTATTTTCTTTCCATTTAATTTTATATCCTTTAGCAGTAGCGAGTTTAGATTAAAACGAGATGCTACAAATAAAGTAGTGGTAGCGCGGTTCGTTATAGGTCGCTACTACTATGTGTAGCCTATCGGCTAAGCCGTGGGAATTTTAGTAGTAACGTGTTTAGAGCAAGACGCGCTACTGCTAGAACTTTATCTGCAGCGCGATTTGCTCAGGCGCCCTACTGCTACTTAGCACCAGCGTGCTTTTTTGACCCTCGCTACTGCTAAAGTTCCGTGTATAAGGTTTTCCCTAGTAGTGTGACCGGAAGCTTACCTGTGCAGCCACAAGTCACTATGGGCTCTGGCTTGGTTGACCCTAGGTGTGACTCTGGACAGATGGTGCCCGCGGATGTAGAAGAACGGTAGGAACTCTATGGTAGACCTTGTTTCGTTCATCTCATCTTCAAACACGATGCAGTGCGAGGACATAAAGGAGGGAGCAATTATTGCGGATAAAGTGAACAAGACTCTGCAGAGTGGAAACCTAATCGATTAACCCCTAGGGCGTACTGACACGTCTCCAACGTATCTATAATTTATGAAGCATTCATGCTATATTATTATCTGTTTTGGATGATTATGGGCTTTATTATACACTTTTATATTACTTTTGGGACTAACCTATTAACCGGAGGCCCGACCCATATTGTTGTTTTCTTGCCTATTTCAGTGTTTCGAAGAAAAGGAATATCAAACGGAGTCCAAACGGAATGAAACCTTCAGGAAACTTATTTTTGGAACAGAAGCAATCCAGAGAACTTGGAGTGCAAGCCAGAGAAGCTTCGAGGAATCCACGAGATAGGGGGGCGTGCCCACCCCCCTGGGCGCGCCCTCCACTCTCGTGGGCCCCTTGGGGCTTAGACGACAGACTTCTTTCGCCTATATATTCCCATATACCCTAAAAACATCGAAACAGAAGATAGATCGGGAGTTCTACTGCTGCAAGCCTTTCTAGCCACCAAAAACCTCTCGGGAGCCTGTTTCGGCACCCTGCCGAAGGGGGAATCCATCACCGGTGTCCATCTTCATCATCCCGGCGCTATCCATGACGAGGAGGGAGTAGTTTACCCTCGGGGCTGAGGGTATGTACCAGTAGCTATGTGTTTGATCTCCCTCTCTCTCTCTCTCTCTCGTGTTCTCTCTATGGCACGATCTTGATGTATCGCGAGCTTTGTTATTATAGTTGGATCTTATGATGTTTCTCCCCCCTCTACTCTCTTGTGATGAATTGAGTTTTCCTCTTGAAGTTATCTTATCGGATTGAGTCTTTAATGATTTGAGAACACTTGATGTATGTCTTGCCGTGTTTATCTGTGGTGACAATGGGATATCATGTGCCACTTGATGTATGTTTTGGTGATCAACTTGCGGGTTCCGCCCATGAACCTATGCATAGGGGTTGGCACATGTTTTCGTCTTGACTCTCCGGTAGAAACTTTGGGGCACTCTTTGAAGTATTTTGTGTTGGTTGAATAGATGAATCTGAGATTGTGTGATACGTATCGTATAATCATGCCCACGGATACTTGAGGTGACAATGGAGTATCTAGGTGACATTAGGGTTTTGGTTGATTTGTGTCTTAAGGTGTTATTCTAGTACGAACTCTTGAATAGATTGATCCGAAAGAATAACTTTGATGTGGTTTCCTCGTCCTTTGTTCTCCGCTATTAGTGGCTTTGGAGTGACTCTTTTTTGCATGTTGAGGGATAGTTATATGATCTATCTATGTTATTGTTGTTGAGAGAACTTGCACTAGTGAAAGTATGAACCCTAGGCCTTGTTTCCTATCATTGCAATACCGTTTACACTCACTTTTATCATTAGTTACCTTGCTGTTTTTATATTTTCAGATTACAAAAACCTTTATCTACTATCCATATTGCACTTGTATCACCATCTCTTCGCCGAACTAGTGCACCTATACAATTTACCATTGTATTGGGTGTGTTGGGGACACAAGAGACTCTTTGTTATTTGGTTGCAGGGTTGTTTGAGAGAGACCATCTTCATCCTACGCCTCCCACAGATTGATAAACCTTAGGTCATCCACTTGAGGGAAATTTGCTACTGTCCTACAAACCTGTGCACTTGCAGGCCCAACAACGTCTACAAGAAGAAGGTTGTGTAGTAGACATCACGCACCTACCCCCTAGGGCACACCCTATTGCCTTGTTGTCTCCTCATAGATTTTTTGTTCCCTCCCCGAAGCTTCTAGGGTCTCTTGTGTCAAGAAAAATTCTATCAAAAAGTTTCGTCATGTTTGGACTTCGTTTGGTACAGATTTTCTGTAAAATCAAAAACAAGCAGAAAATTGCAACTGGAAGTAGGCACTGAGTTAATAGGTTAGTCCCAAAAAATGATACAAAATTGCATAAAAAGTATCTAAGATTCATAATATAATAGCATGAAACAGTAAAAAATAATAGATACATTGGGAACGTATCAGCATCCTCAAGCTTAATTCCTGCTCTTCCTTGAGTAGGAAAATGATTAAACAAAATGTTTGATGTTCAATGCTACCTAGCAAGTCTATCATGTAATCTTTTTATGGTATAGATATTGAGAAATGATGCAGTAATTGATATCAACATAATAATATCCATGAATACAAGAACATAAATTACTTTTTCAAAATATATGATGTTTAACGAATGTTATACCGACTAGTTCAATCATGTAAACCAAGCAATTGGATCATACTTTTTCAAATGCTTCGGCATTTTCAACTCCACTCAATACATGAGCGTGAGCCATGGACATAGCACTACGGGTGGAATAGAATGTGGTGGTAGAGATTCATAAGGGAAGTCAAAAAGGAAGAAAGTCTCGCATCAACTCAGTGGATTGATAGGCAATGGGGAGGCCATTCAATTGATATCAATGCGAGGAGTAGGGATTGTCATGCTACGGATGGATTGGAGCTATAAGTGTATGAAAGCTCACTATTGGAACTAAGTGGGTTTGTGATAATCCCCAAGTGCAGGGAATCATCGTAGCAATTTCCAAAGGTGGAAGTGATAAGCATGCAGTATCGAACCCACAAGGAGCTAAAGGTAAGATCAATATTCTCTCAAGTCCTATCTGCCGCTGATACGACTCTACGTACACCGAATGTTTGCTTCCAACTAGAAACGAGGAATAAAACTATGTTGTGGGTATGAAGAGGATAACTTTGCATGATATCGGATATAAAAGTAGGTGTTGTTATCATAAATTTAGAATACATTACTAAATATTATAAATAGCGGGTGTGGAATAATGATGGGTCGGTGTGCAGAATTATCCTAGGCAATTGTTAACAAGACTGGTAATCACTATTGCAATTTCATATGAGGGAGAGTCATAAGCTAACATACTTTCTCTTCTTGGATCATATGCACTTGGAACTCTAGCAAGCATATGCAACTACTAAAGATCATTAATCTAAAACCCAACCATAGCATTTACATATCAAGTCCCCTTTATCCCAAACGCAACAACCCCCTTACTCAGGTTTATGCTTCTATCACTCAAGCAACCCACTATAAGCGAATCATGAACGTATTGCAACACCCTACAGCGGGAATCCCTCACGCTTGCGCGACACGGAGGGCACAATAGGACAGCACCAAAATAAAACATACAACTCATACCAGTCTAGATCATCAATCAACCCAAACACAAAGGATATCTACTCAAGACATCATAGGATGGCAACACATCATTGAATCATAATATGTGGCAAAAAGCACCATCTTCAAGTAGGGATTATAGCGGGGTGCGGGAGAGTGTACCGCGTAAAAGAGATGAGGATGGTGCTGATGATGGTGATGTTGATGAAGACGATCACCGCGGCGATGATTCCCCTCCTGATAGCACTCCGGCACAACCGAGAGAGAGGAGGAGAGGTTCTCCCCCTTGTGATTCCTCCTCCATGTCCTCCCCCAGGATGGGGAGAGGTTCTCCCTCTGGTCCTTGGCCTTCATGGAAATGATGGCCCCTCCGAGATCCTCCCCCATGGCCTCCGGTAATGACGGCCCTCTCCCGGAGGGTGCCGGAGAGGGCCTAGATTGATTTCTCGTGGCTACAAAGGCTTGCAGCTGCGGCACTTCTGATCTCTCCTCTGTTCTGGAGTATTTAGGATTTATAGGAGGGATTGGCGTCGGTTTCATGTCAAGGGGGCCCACGGGGAGTCCACAAGGTAGGATCACCCTCCCGGTAGTAGGGCGCGCCCTCCACCCTTGTGGTGTCCTCGGGACTCCCCTCCAGTAGATTTTTGTTCCAGTATTTTTATATTTTCCAAAAATATTCTTCATTGATTTTTAGCGCATTCCAAGAACTTTTATTTCTGCACAGAAACAGCACCACAGTAGTTCTGCTGAAAACAACATCAGTCCGGGTTAGTTCTAATCAAAATCATACCAAAATCATGTAAAAATATTATAAACATGGCATGAATACTTCATAAATTATAGATATGTTGGAGACGTATCAGTCTGCATCCAACTTGCCTCTTCATGAAGACCTCGAGCATTTGAGGAAGCCCATCATCGGAATATACAAGACAAGTTCTATAATTAGAAATTGCCACTAGTATATGAAAGTGACAAATCAGGAGACTCTATATATGAAGAACATGGTGCTACTTTGAAGCACAAGTGTGGTAAAAGGATAGTAGCATTGCCCCTTCTCTCTTTTTCTCTCATTTTTAAAAAATAGTATCATGAACCTCATCCCCATGTTTTGGAGGACTCATCGGTATCCATCATTATTTTCCTCACTAGGACAATTCTCTAATAATGATGATCATCACACTTTTATGTATGAATGCCTCTAGCAGTGTACCAGGATGTACAATGATCTAGCATAACATTCATTAGAATGATGAATTGTAGCTTTTCCACAAATATCATGTCAGCTCTATATGATCATGCAAAGCAATGTGATGATGAACACACATGTCATGAGACGGGACGGTGGAAGTTGCATGGCAATATATCTCGAAATGGCTATGGAAATGCCATGATAGGTAGGTATGCTGGCTGTTTTGAGGAAGATATAAGGAGGCTTATGTGTGATATGGTGTATCATATCACGGGGTTTGGATCCACCTGCAAAGTTTGCACCAACCCTTGAGGTGCGAAAGGGCAATGCACGGTACTAGAAAGGGTAGCAATATGTGGATAGGTGGGAGTGTTGTATTCATGAACTCACATTAGTCATAAAGAACTCATATACTTATTGTGAAAGTTTTATTAGCCCTTGAAGGAAAGTACTACTGGCATGCCCCTGGGAGGAGGTTGGTAGGAGTTAACCATCGCGCGTCCCCAATTCAAACAACACAAATGATTTCAATCGGACATAAAAATGCTCAAACATCCCCATCATGCCATGACCGACACTTAAATGAGTAGTTAATAACAAGCTTTAGTATCGATATTTCCACTAACCAATGGTTATGAACTAACATTCTTTCATATTATGACATCAATATAACTAAATACGTTTAATATTTAATGATCTACATGAAAGTTTTTATTATATCACTCTTAAATACCTATCATTTTTAGACTAGTCTAATAACCCGTGCATATTACCACTTCCTATTTAAGACTCTCAAAAAGATTTAAGTGAGGCATGAGAGTGCAATAATTTCTAAAAAAATACATAACCACCACGGTGCTATAAAGATATAAGTGAAGTACATGGGCGACTACATAGGTCAAAAGATATAAGTGAAGCACATACAATATTTTAGCAGACCATGATGACAATAGCAGGGTTGGCCCTGAGGGGGGCGTGAGGGGCGGCCGCCCCAGGCCCCCATATCCAATGGGCCTCCACCTCAGATATGTGTGATCACCTCTAGGCCAACTGTCGGGTGGGCAAAGGCACCATTAAAGTAGTAAGAAGCTTCTATTCCCTAGGAAGAATAAATCTGGACCATTTGGAGCGATGGTGCTGCCGAATTGGGCCTTGGCCTTTCGTTCTCCTAGTAGTTTTTCAACTTTAGCGGGTTGTTAAGTGGATGTGGGCCACACCAAATTTAGGAAGGGCGTTCAGTAGGAAACTACGTTCTTCTAAAAAAACAGGAAACTAGGTTGTCCCCTAAAAGGAGGAGCACACTACCTTTGTTGTTTGCTCCCAAAGAATATGGACTTAATCAAAGACCACTGCCAATCAAAGGTTTTTGAGGTTAAAAAGAAAATTAACAGAAAGAATATGGAGTTGGTGACCTTCTAAAATATAAAGAGATGGACTTAGTTATCAATTCTTGCATAAATACCCTGGTTAAAAAATCTTGCAGAAAAGTCACGTCATCTAAGAAATCTTGCCAACAAGCCTACTGCCATAGCAATTTTTTTTGGAAATTTTCGCTCTATTTGCAACTAATCATGGCAGTACAATGAACACCGGAAATAATAAAAAGTGCATTTAGATCCATAGACCATCTAGTACATTGTCAAACAAACTGTATCGCAAAAAAACTAAGTCTAGTGACAGAGATCTATGAGTAGCTCGGACCAAGGTGCGACGTGCGCGTCATGACGATTGCTAAGCAGCGATCACATGGTCGGTACTCACGTTTTGCTTCTTTGTATCACATACTAATTTATATATTTTTCTGAATGATACGTCTCCAACATATCTATAATTTTTGATTGTTCCACGCTATTATATTACCTCTTTTGGATGTTTATGGGCTTTATTTTACACATTTATATCATTTTTGGGACTAACCTACTAACCGGAGGCCCAGCCCGTATTGCTGTTTTTTTGCCTATTTCAGTATTTCAAAGAAAAGGAATATCAAACGGAGTCCAAACAGAATGAAACCTTCGGAGGCGTGATTTTTGGAACGAACGTGATCCAGAGGACTTGGAGTGCAAGTCAAGAAGCAGTCGAGGCGGCCACGAGATAGGAGGGTGCACCCCCCTGTAGGGCGCGCCCCCTATCTCGTGGGCCTCTTGGGCAGCCACCGACGTACTTCTTCCTCCTATATAAGCCTATGTACCCCAAAAACATCCGGGGAGCACCCGAAACAAAATTTCCACCGCCGTAACCTTCTGTATCCGCGAGATCTCATCTTGGAGCCTTCGCTGGCGCTCCGCCGGAGGGGGAATCGACCACAGCCTACGGGTCCATAGTTATTAGCTAGATGGCTTCTACTCTCTTTTTGGATCTCAATACAATGTTCTCCCCCTCTCTTGTGGAGATCTATTCAATGTAATCTCTTTTTGCGGTGTGTTTGTCGAGATCCGATGAATTGTGGGTTTATGATCAAGTTTATCTATGAGAAATATTTGAATCTTCTCCGAATTCTTTTATGTATGATTGAGTTATCTTTGCAAGTCTCTTCGAATTATCAGTTTGGTTTGTCCTACTAGATTGATCTTTCTTGCCATGGGAGAAGTGCTTAGCTTTGGGTTCAATCTTGCGGTGTCCTTACCCAGTGACGGAAAGGGTTGCAAGGCACGTATTGTATTGTTGCCATCGAGGATAACAAGATGGGGTTTATATCATATTGCTTGAGTTTATCCCTCTACATCATGTCATCTTGCTTAAAGCGTTACTCTGTTCTTTGTGAACTTAATACTCTAGATGCAGGCAGGAGTTGGTCGATCTGTGGAGTAATAGTAGTAGATGCAGGCAGGAGTCAGTCTACTTGTCACAGACGTGATGCCTATATACATGATCATGCCTAGATAACCTCATAATTATTTGCTTTTCTATCAATTGCTCGACAGTAATTTGTTCACCCACCGTAATACTTATGCTATCTTGAGAGAAGCCACTAGTGAAACCTATGGCCCCCGGGTCTATCTCTTATCATATTTGCTTTCAATCTACTTTTATTTGCATCTTTACTTTCTGCATCTATATTATAAAATACCAAAAATATATTTATCTTATCATACTATCTCTATTAGATCTCACTTTTGCAAGTGGCCGTGAAGGGATTGACAACCCCTTTATTGCGTTGGTTGCGAGTTCTTTGTTTGTTTGTGTAGGTGCGTGGGACTTTTGAGGGGCCTCCTACTGGATTGATACCTTGGTTCTCAAAAACTGAGGGAAATACTTACGCTACTCTGCTATCACCCTTTTCCTCTTCAAGGAAAACCAACACAAGCTCAAGACGTAGCACTGAACAAGGTTGATTCTATATTCTAAATTGACAACTCGCTATTCATCAGCTTTATTTTAGATGCAGTATATTTTTGGATGTCATACATTAGTCTTTTTTGAATGATTGGAAGATTGCTCACCATGCCTACCGAGCATTTACGTTGGTCTTAGTATGTATGTCGACGTAATTGTGACTATTACATTTTTATATCTCGCCATAAAAAATTGTTTGCACTCCACCAACGCGCGTGATTGCAAAATCGATGTATGGTAAATAATATTTGGCTTGATATCTTGTGCAATCACCACTTGTCCAGCTGCTTGCAATGAACACTTGATCGAGGAGATTACACTATGCCCACCTGTAAGTGTGACGACACATCTTTAAAGAAGCTATGTCTTATTTTCCATCTGTTGATACAATCATTAGCAACCTTGTATCTAAGGACATTTAAAAAATTCTTAAGGGACCCTATTGTAATTTTTACCCTGTCCCCTGAAATCTCAGGACCGGACCTGGACAATAGTGACCTCCTTATATAGTGGCTGCTGCTATTGTAGCCGGAAAAAAAGGATGATACGGCCGCTAGGACAGTTCATATCGATGGTGCACATGTTCCAAAGTATTTATGATTAATACACCATGATGAAGGTGCACATATCATCAAAATATCGAACAAATACCAACTTCACATGATTACTTATAATAAGACTTCTTCCATGTCCTCAAGAACAAAATTAACTACTCACAAATCATATTCATGTTTAAGATCAGAGGGGTACAAAATATGCTTGTGCATCTGAACATTTAATCTTCCACCAAATAAACTAACTAGCATCAACTAAAGATGTAATCAACACTACTAGCAGCCCACGGGTACCAATCTGAGGTTTTGGGATAAAGATTGAATACAAGAGATGAACTAGGGTTTAGGATTAGATGGTGCTAGTGAAGATGTTGATGAAGATTGGTCCTCCCATGATGAGAGGATCATTGGTGATGTCGATGTTTTCGATTTCCCCCTCCCGGAGGGAATTATCCCCGACGAAATTGCTCTGTCGGAGAGAAAAGTGCTCATGCCCAGGCTCCTCCTCGAGACTGTGGCGCTTCCTCCTGAAAGTATTTTTATACATTCTATAAAATATCTTAGTGAAGTTTCAGGTCATTTGGAGCTGTGTATAATAGGTATCTCTGCTGTAGCTTTTTCAGGTCCAGAATTCCAGCTATCGGTAATCTCCCTCTCCATGTAAATCTTGCAAATTAAGAGAGAGAAAAGGCATTAGAATTACATGATAAAGTGGAATAATAACCAAAAACATTATAAATTACAGTAGTAAAACATGATTCAAAATGGACGTATCAACTCCCCCAAGCTTAGACCTCATTTGTCCTCAAGCGAAAGCCAAACTTAATAATCATGACAACATGTTTAGAGAGAGAGAGAGAGGTGTCAATAAAAGTAAAATACAGACATGATAGCATCATGATCAATAGCATAATAAAAAGCATTATCATATAGCTTCTCAAAAACAAGTAATAATTCATCCACAACTTTAAAGTATGAATTATAAACTTTCTTGAAAACGAACAAACTATGTTCTCGGTCATAGAAACAATCACAATTCATCATCTTTCTAGGAAGAGTATGTAAGAGCTTTTGTTTTAGCAAGTCCACATACTCAACCATCATTTATTCTTCTATGATTGCTAACACTCAATGCATATTTTTGCGAACAAATGTTCCGTCAGACACATACAAAGATAGGGGCTTATTTTTTTCGCCTCCCAACTTGTTTACATCAAGAATAATGTCAACACTAATAACTCATGATCACCTACATCCAACTGGATACATATATATCTGGATCTTTCCTCACCACATGATGCTTGCCACTAGAGAGTAAGTAGAGCTAAATAGAAGTGAACATTATTGACTCTTTCATAAAAGTAACTATAGAAAAGTAAAAGATAGGCCCTTCACAGAGGGAAGCAGAGGTTGTCATGCGCTTTTCAGTTTTGGATGTGCAAACTCTTAATGTAAGGGAACGTCATTTTATATTGCCCCTTATGATAGCAACCTTTATTATGCAGTATGTCGCTTTTATTTCTTTGCCATCACAAGATCGTACAAAGCTCATTTTCCCTTACAATAAAATATCATACATATTTAGGAGCAAATTTTTTTGCTTTATGCACAAATGACAACTTACTTGAATGATCTTATTCAATCATAGGTAGATATGGTGGACTCTCATGAAAATAAATTGGGTTTATGGGTTTTGGATGCACAAGTAGTACCTCTACTTAGTGCAATTTTTTGCTAGCAAGAAGGTTCTAAGCAAGCACCACATGCTAGAGGATCCATGACAATTTAACTTCTATGTTAATGTAAACAAGCATAACTCATTACGTTGTCTTCCTTGTCCAATATCAACTATTTGACCATGCATAAAATATTTGATGGGGGCTCAAAATCATAAAATACTCTCCTCTCCCCTAAATAATTTTGCATGAATTGCATCGATGACCAATACTATGTTTGTCGATTCCCAATAACTTTTATCAACCATACTCTTTTCAATGTAAAGTTCTTACTCCCCATATGATTAGCATATGATCCTCTTATTTCTTTTATTGTTGAGATAGAAACAAGAAAGTAAATAAACAAAACTCAAACCACGCTTTATTATATAACTCTCACACTCAATTACATATATAAGACACAAAGCAAGCACTCGAAGCAAAAAAATTGTACTAAACTTTTTTCTTCTAAATCACGAAATAGCTAAGGATCAAACTAAGATAGATAATGATGGTAAAAAGGGATGATGATATGATAACAGGGCACCTCCCCCAAGCTTGTAACAAGCTAAGGGTGGTGCCCATACCCATGTACTCAAGTGTCTTTCTTCGGTGGTGATGAAGATGAGATGGTGGGCTTGTCCTTCATGATGCTCATCAAGGTCTCCTTCAAACTCTGAATTTCTCAGAGCACATGACAAATAATCTCAACATTCTTTTGAATTTCATCCATAAGGTGTTTATTTTCCGGCCCCCGGGCATTCTTTCCTGCATCACTTACACTTGGACGAGAGATGTCCCAATTGGAGGGTATGTGCACAGGGGAGTATTCTCAACCCCATAGTTATGAACCAAATTATGAAAAAAAAATGATGTAACATGTGTAAGGGCCTCCTGGGGACAGTTCCCTCCTGCAACTCTTGATCTCCTTGATTCAAAGTCAACCTCATGGCTTGATGGGGGTTTGGCATACTGGAGATGCCGGCAAGAGTGCCCCTCTCTAAAGCAGGAGGGTGAACTTCAAGCGAGTCTCCATCATCTTCTTCCATGGTAACCTCCTCGGCCTCTTCTCTCATGAGTTCCATCTTCATCAACCAAGCATCATCTCCCACGTTGTTGAAGGAGGAAGAAGATATGATGGCTGGCCTTGAAAACCTGACAGGTAACAACTCAAAATAAGAACAGAGGAGAAACTTGTGATGCGGTGGTCAAAACATATGGGAGTATATATAAAGAATTTTTATCTTTCAAAACAAGTATTCCGGAAGAAAACAGAGTCGGGAAGGCACTCAAGGGGTCCACAAGGAAACCCGGCACGCCCTGTTGCCTTGTGACCTCATCATGGGTCCACTTGGATGGTTCTTACCTTTGTAATTTTTCTAGTATTCCAAAACATACACAAATAACTTTTATGGAATTTTTGGAGTTGGTTTACTTACAGTATTACGTACCTACTCCTTTTTAGGGTTCTCGAGTGTTCTGGAAGGTCTGTCTTATGTGTTCCTCCGGTGTCATAGTTTGAATAATATTAGTTTCAGCATTAATGAGTGTACCTGAGATATAATGTTTAATTCTTTGCCCATTAATCACTCTCGGATTAGTGCTCTCAGAATTGTTGATCTTGATAGCACCAGAGTGATAAACTTCTTCGATCATGTATGGTCCTTCCCATTTTGAGAGAAGTTTCCCTGTAAAGAATCTGAAACGAGAATTGTAAAATAGAACTTGATCACCTACTTTAAATTCCCGCATTTGGATTCTTTTGCCATGCCATATTTTAACCTTTTCTTTAAACAACTTGGCATTTTCATAAGCTTGTGTCCTTCATTCATCTAGAGAGCTAATATCAAATAACCTCTTTTCACCGGCAAGTTTAAAATCATAATTAAGTTCTTTAATTTCCCAACAAGCCTTATGTTCTAACACAAGAGGTAAATAACAAGCTTTTCCATAAAACATTTTATATGGAGACATACCCATAGGATTTGTATAAGCAGTTCTATAAGCACATAATGCATCATCAAGTTTCTTAGACCAATTCTTTCTAGATCTATTTACGCTCATTTGATAAATCAACCTTTTTCTCTATTGCTCAATCAAGTTGACCACTAGACTGAGGATGATATGGTGATGCAATTTTATAGTTGACATCGTATTTGGCAAGAAGTTTACGGAAAGCACCATGAACAAAATGTGAACCACCAACAGTCATTATCCGGCCGATGCGGGACGGCCAGAAGAGGTCCTGCAAGGTGGCCCTGTTGAGGCTCAGGATGTTGATGCACACGCGGAGCTCGTCCCCCGCATCAGGGGGCATAGCTGCGCTGGCGAGTGCGGGGCGACACTCACCACGCATGGCTCGCGCCTCCTGAAGCTCCTCGATTGCCTTGGTGATGAACTCTCGTGTGCCTGGCACCTCGCTCCTTGCTCGTGGGGGCGCGTGTCAAAGCACGCCTCCAGTGGTGCCCGAGCACGTCCCTCGTGGCGCTGGTCAGGTCTAAAGCTCTCCAGATGGAAGCCCCCGAGCCCGTCCTGAGGGAGGCGCCGGGCGTACCTTCCTATACGGGGGAAGAGGCGCCACCGCAGTGGGAACGGAACCCGACGTGCCGCCAACGATCGTCCCGGCCTCCTGACGTATCTTGGGGAGGAGCTGTTTCTTTTTCTTGGGGGTGGCCTCGAGAGGCGGGATACCGCCTTCATCGTCCGAGTTTTTTGCTCCCGCAGCCTGGTAGGCGCGCTCAAGAGGGCAGACTGCGTCCTTTTCATCGCAGGCGACCATGATGATACCGCTGCACCCTAGCATCTTGAGAACATTGTAGCCATGATGGGTCGCCGCCATGAACTTGGTGAGGGTCGGATATCTGAGGATGTCGTTGTACGGAAGGCCGATGTGGGTAACGTTGAAGTCGAGGAGTTCAGTGTGGTAGTTGTCGTGCTTGGCGAAGGTGACCAGGAGGCATACCTACCCCAGGGGGACGGTGGAGCCGTCGGTCACCTCAGATAAAGGCTAGGTTGGCATGAGTTGATTGTAGGGCACCTGAAGCATCTCGAACATCTCGACAGAGAGGACATTGAGCCTACTACCACCGTCGATGAGGGTCTTGGTGACGAGGACGTTGCTGATGGTGGGCGTGCATAGCATGGGGAGCGCGCCAGTGGTGGCTGCGCACTTGAGGTGATCCTTGGATTTGAAGGTAATGGCATACTACAACCACCTAAAGGGACACGCGGCCTCGAGCTTCGGGAGGGCTGCGTTCACCTCGTGCGAGAACTACTTGAAGATGCGGTTCGAGACAGGGGGCCTGAGCTCCGCCCAGGATGCAAGCGATCGCACTGGGTTCCTGGAAGCCCCCAGCTCCCTCGTCCTGGAGGTTGTCGTCATCCCTCCTTGGCGGCCACGGCAGCGGTGGAAGGCCGTGTTGCCCTAAGGACGTGCCTCATGAGGTTGGTCATGCCAACAGCCCTCACAAGTCTCGTCACGCCAGCAATCATCGCGAGGCTGGTCGCGCCAACCCTGGCGAGAGTCATGGTCGTCCTAGCAGCCTCCGCCACGTCCACCTTCATGGCCATCACCACGGTCACCGCGCTCAGGGAGGCGGCCGATGCGCCCATCATGGAGCGCCCTGAGCACCTGGCAATCGTTGCTGTTGTGGGTGTGAGTGTTGTGGAAGACGCGGAATGGGCGATTGGCCTGGGAGGCTCATTGTGATCACAACCGTGCTTCATTTCAAGCTCAGCCATGAGCACGGCGGGGCCCTTGCACTTTGCTTCCTTGGCCTTGGCCTTCTTGTCTTCGAGGTCGGCCTCCGAAAGCTCGAGGAGGCAGAGGCGACCTTCCTTAGCCCTTGCGCACTTGTTCGCCAGGTTGAACATCTCCATGACCGAGCATAAGTCGTCATGGATGGCAAGCTCCTCTTTCATCTTGATGTCCCTGGCGCCGATAGTGAACGTCGAGATGATGACCTTGTCCGACGCCTTCAGGATCTTGAGGCAGACGCTCATGAAGTGTTGTATGTACTTGTGGAGGGTCTCGCCCAGCTACTGCTTCAGGCGCTGCAGGTCATTCACAGCCGGGGCGCGGGCACAGGTGCTTTGGAAGTTGGCGATGAAGCGCTCGCGAAGCTCATCCCAAGGGGAGATAGATCCCTCTGGGAAGTTAAGGAGCCAGGAGCGCGTGCCATCCTTGAGGGCCATGGGGAACCAGTTGGCCATGATCTTGTCGTCACCGTTCGCGGCCTCGATGCTCTGTGTGTAGAGATGGAGGAACTTCGTGGGTTCGGGGTGCCGTCGTAGCATGGAGGCAGGTCTGGCTTGAACTTGCCGGGCCAGACGACGCAGCACAGCTCCGGGGTGAAGGCACGGCAGCCCGCCGCACTTATGGGCACAGCACACACAAGGGGAACTCGATCCTGACATCCATGCACCGCTGCCTCCAGCGGAGCATGGTCTTGATGCAGGCGTGGTGGTGCGAGGAGCGTGCGTGCATCACCTTGCAACCACTGCACCACCTGGCAGCTCGCCTCGCCCCATGCCGGTGCTGGCGCTTCCTGTGGTGGGTCGCGCAGGGGCGCTTCGCGCCTGGGCTCGGTGTCGACATTGCGCAGAGGAGGAGGAGGAGGCACGCCGTGAGCCACGTCGCTCGTCTGGGAGGGCGGGGGGACAGAGCAAGCGGGAGGGCGTCCGGACCTCTTCGGAGGCGTTGACGAGCTCGGCGATACGACCGAGCCAGTCGTTGTAGAGATGTTGGCGGGGCGGTAGCACAGAAGCTGGCGTGCAATGAGTAGCGCAGCATGCGCATTCGCCGGCCCACGACGGACGTGGGCGGAGGACGCCGTAGCGGGAGTTGGCGACGGAGTGGCGGTACGGCCATCGCGCCACATAGAGGGTGGCACGACGAGTCTTGTTGCTCTTGAGCAGCAGGGTCAGTGGCAGCGTTAGCCACAGGGGAGGCAGAGCGGCGCGGGGCACCGTGGCCCACGGGCGCTGTCTGGGTGACATGAGCAGCCCAGTGCTTTGCATGGACTCGGCGTGCGTCAGCCATGCGAGTGACGAAGAAGAATACGAAGAGGAGAGGTGGGAGCAGGATCTCGACATTCCGCTACATGGCATGCCAAATGTCGGATTCAGGGCTCCGCACACACAAGAATATTCAAACTTTGGGGCGTGTGCAAAGATACAAACCAACCCAAGCCTCGAACTAGCCACCCCATGACCTAGCTTCGTCGAGTTCGTGTCTGCGAGGAAGCAAATGAACACGACAGTTTACCCAGGTTTGGGCCACCTTGCGATGTAAAACCTTACTCCTGCTTTGTGGTGGATTGGCCTCGCGAGGAGGTTTGGGGATGAACTAGCACAGTGGTTGAGAAACCTCGCGGGGGCTCAAGAGGTGGGGTGGAATGGATCCGACCCCCCTCTATGGTGGTGGCTAACCTATATTTATACTGTCCTCGGTCCTCTTCCCTCAAAACTTAGGCGGGAAGGGATCCCACAACGGCCATTTTGAAAGGGGACAAGAAGTACATCTAATCCTGACGAAAGGTGGTCTTCGCTTGCAAAGCTTTTGGCCATGACACAATGTTAGGCTCGGCAATGACATCCATCCTGTGTCTTGGTCTTGTTGCGTCGGAATGGAAACCTTTGGGGATTCCTCGGGAACCCGCGTCTGTCCTTGCTTCCTTAGCATCGAAAAGGAAACTGCCTCCTCTCCGCCTGCTAGCGCCTGCCTGGCCTTGGTCGTTGTTGGTGTCAAAACTGGCGGATCTCGGGTAGGGGGTCCCGAACTATGCGTCTAAGGCTAATGGTAACAGGAGGCAGGGGACACGATGTTTTACCCAGGTTCAGGCCCTCTCGATGGAGGTAATACCCAACTTCTTGCTTGATTGATCTTGATGATATGAGTATTACAAGAGTTAATCTACCATGAGCTCGTAGAGGCTAAACCCTAGAAGCTAGCCTATGATTATGATTGTTGTTCTCGTACGGACTAAACCCTCCGGTTTATATAGACACCGGAGGGGGCTAGGGTTACACAGAGTCAGTTACAGAGAAGGAAATCTTCACGTCCGAATATCCAAGCTTGCCTTCCACGCAAAGGAGAGTCCCATCCGGACACGGGACAAAGTCTTCAATCTTGTATCTTCATAGTCCAACAGTCCAGCCAAAGTATATAGTCCGGCTGTCCGAGGACCCCTTAATCCAGGACTCCCTCAGTAGCCCCTGAACCAGGCTTCAATGACGATGAGCGCGCATATTGTCTTCGGCATTGCAAGGCGGGTTCTTCTCCAAATCCTCCAGAGCATTGTTGTAATGAGCAGTGTCCAGCTTCTTATCGATGCTGCTCCTCGGCTTTTGTGCTTTAATTATGGTTGTTTACACGTGTCGAGCGATTGCAAGAGGTCGAGGGATTTTTACATTTGCCACCCTAACCATGCGAGTAAATCTTCTATAAAAGAGGCGAGGATTCTCAGATCCAAATCACACCATCTCCTCCCAGCGAGCTTTCATTAGATTGCGCCCGAAAAAATCCACACCATCATGGCCGGTTGTCGCGGTTCCTCCTCTCGCTCCCGTAGCACTAGGCCAGGCGACTAGGAGAGATGTTCTGTTCCCCACAGCCGTTTAGTAGAGTTGCAGACCAAGGGGTTTCTCCCACCTGCATACATGGTCCCCGTTTGAGCCGGACTAGCCACCTATAATGGCGGGGAGCAAGCGGAGAGCTTTCCAAACCCATCCTAGGGAGAGCGGGTGTGCTTCATCCCCTACTTATCGAGGGGGCTTGGAGTTCCAATCCATCCCTTCCTCTGCGGGCTTCTGGAGTTCTACGGCCTCCAGCTGCACAACTTTACCCCATCCTCCATACTGCACATCGGAGGCTATGTTGCCTTCTTCGAGCTTTTTCTAGGCTGTGAAGCTCATTTCGAGCTGTGGAAGAGACTATTCTGCCTTGTACCCCATACTCAGGAGGGGTCGGCATATCAAGTGGGCGGAGCCGAAATATGGCGCATCGCTGGGACCGAATATCTATCTGGCACCCCGAAGAAGACCTCCGAGGATTGGCCCTTGGAATGGTTCTACATGGAGGACTCCCCTCTTCCAGACCCTGTCCGAAAGTGCCTTCCGGAGTTCGTAAATGCCCCGCTGAAGAAACGCCACAGCTGGCGCCCCAGGAGCCCCCGGGAAGAAGATAACAGAGAGATCCTTTTCCTGATGGACAGGATAAATACATTGGCTAAATCAGGACTGACAATTATCGAAGTCATGTCCATATGTATAATGCGGGGAGTGCAGCCATGATGACCCAAAAGTGTAGGGGATCTATCGTAGTCCTTTCAATAAGTAAGAGTGTCGAACCCAACGAGGAGCAGAAGGAAATGATAAGCGGTTTTCAGTAAGGTTTTCTCTGCAAGCACTGAAATAGTAGGTAATAGATAGTTTTGTGATAAGATAAATAGTAATGAGCAAAAAGTAAATAAAGTAAATAAAGTGCAGCAAGGTGGCCCAATCCTTTATGTAGCAAAGGATAAGCCTGGACAAATTCTAATAATGAGAAAGGAGCTCCCGAGGACACATTGGGAATTATCGTGAAGCTAGTTTCATCACGTTCGTAAGATTCGCGTTCGGTACTTTGATAATTTGATATGTGGGTGGACCGCATTCCACTTATGATTAACCTCTATTGCAAGCATCCGCAACTACAAAAAGGAGTATTAAGGTAAACCTAACCACAACATTAAACATATGGGTCCATATCAACCCCTAACGAAGCAACGCATAAACTAGGGTTTAAGCTTCTGTCACTCTATCAACCCATCATCTACTTATTACTTCTCTATGCCTTCCTCTAGGCCCAAATAATGGTGATGTGTCATGTAGTAGACGTTCACATAACACCACTAGAGGAAAGACAACATACATCTCATCAAAATATCGAACGAATACCAAATTCACATGACTACTAATAGCAAGACTTCACCCATGTCCTCAGGAACAAACGTAACTACTCACAAAGCATATTCATGTTCATAATTAGAGGAGTAATAATATGCATAAAGGATCTTAACATATGATCTTCCACCAAGTAAACCAATTAGTATCAACTACAAGGAGTAATCAACACTACTAGCAACCCACAGGTACCAATTTGTGGTTTTGATACAAGATTGGATACAAGAGATGAACTAGGGTTTGGAGAGGAGATGGTGCTGGTGAAGATGTTGATGGAGATTGACCCCCTCCCGATGAGAGGATCGTTGGTGATGACGTTGGTGATGATTTCCCCCTCCCGGAGGGAAGTGTCCCGGGCAGAACTGCTCCGCCAGAGCCCTAGATTGATTCCGCCAAGGTTCCGCCTCGTGGTGGCGGAGTTTCATCCCGTAAGCTTGCCCACAATTTTTTCCAGGGGAAGGGTGATTTTTTCCATGCTAGAGGCCCACCAGGGAGGGCAGGAGATAGGGGGTCGCGCCCTATAGGGGGGGCGCCCCTGTCTCCTGGATAGGGTGTGGGCCCTGTGGCCTATTTCTTTCGCTCATAAATTCTTAATAAATCCAAAAGGTTGTTTCGTGGAGTTTCAGGACTTTTGGAGTTGTGTAGAATAGGTTTCCAACATTTGCTTCTTTTCCAGCCAGAATTCCAGCTGCCGGCATTCCCCCTCTTCATGGTAAACCTTGTAAAATAAGAGAGAATAGCCATAAGTATTGAGATATAATGTGTAATAACAGCCCATAATGCAATAAATATTGATATAAAAGCATGATGCAAAATGGACGTATCAACTCCCCCAAGCTTAGACCTCGCTTGTCCTCTAGCGGAAGCCGAAATCGAAAAATATGTCCGCATGTTTAGAGATAGAGGTGTCGATAAAAATAAAATATGGACATGAGGGCATCATGATCATTCTAATAACAACAACATATATAGATTTTGTCATATGATTTCCTATGCTCATGTAATAAGCAATTCACAATGTCAAGTATGGTTCATAAACTTCATTGGGAACTAACAAACTATAATCTCGGTCATTGAAGCAATTGCAATTTATCGTAACACCAGAAAGAGTCAATAATAGAGCTTTTCAACAAGCTCACATACTCAACTATCTTGTAGTCTCCCATAATTGCTAACACTCACGCAATACTTGTGGTTATAGAGTTCCAGACGGACACTGATAAAGATAGGGGCTTATTGTGTTGCCTCCCAACGTATTCACCTTTAGGTGATGTCAGCAATAATAGCCTATGCCAACTTACATCCAATTGGATATATGTATCATGATCTTTCAAACACGAGGAGCTTGCCAAACGATAAAATGAAAAAGGGAAAGGTGAAGATCACCTTGACTCAAGCATAAAGTAAAAGATAGGCCCTTCGTAGAGGGAAGCAGAGGTTGTCATGCACTTTTAGGGTTGATGCACAAAATCTTAGTGCAAAAGAACGTCACTTTATATTGCCCCTTGTATGTGGACCTTTATTATGCAGTCTGTCGCTTTTATTACTTCCACTATAAGTTCGTACAAAGCTTATTTTCTCTGCACTAATAAGTCATACATATTTAGAGGGCAATTTTTATTGCTTGCATCGATGACAACTTACTTGAAGGATCTTACTCAATCCATAGGTAGGTATGTTGGACTCTCATGGCAAAACTGGGTTTGAGGATATTTGGAAGCACAAGTAGTATCTCTACTTGGTGCAAGGAATTTGGCTAGCAAGAGGGGGAAAGGCAAGCTCAACATGTTTGGAAGGTCAATGACAATATACTTTAACTGAGATGTCAGAAAACATAAACCATTACGTTGTCTTCCTTGTCCAACATCAACTCTTTTAGCATGTCATACTTAATGAGTGCTTCACAATCATAAAAGATGTCCAAGATAATATATTTATATGTGAACCCCTCTTTCCTTATCACTTCCCATTAATTGCAACGATGACCAAGGCTATGTTCATCAACTCTCAACAATTTTTATGCCTCCTACTTTCTATGTGTGAAGTTATCACTATCCATAAGATCAATATGAACTCTTTTTGTTCTTTCTAGTTTCAGAAGATCATCGCAACATAGCAAAGCCCTTGACTCAACACTAATCTTTATTATAGATAGCACACGGACTCGCTTACATAAAGATATCACAATGCAAAACTCAAAACTACTTGATATCAAAACTTCAATCTACTATATCAAGATACTACTAAAAGGATCGAACTAAATAAAGCGGTAAAGATAGGAGTGTGATGGTGATACGATACCGGGGCACCTCACCCAAGCTTGGCAGTTGCCAAGGGGAGTGCCGATACCCATGTGATTATTTCCTCGGAGGTGCTGAAGCAAGATTTGTTGCATTTTTCTTCTCTAGCTTGCGTCTGAGGCTAAAATTTTCCTCCCTCAGATCCTCATTCTCGAGCTCAAGTTTCATTATCTTTTTGTATAGTGCTGCCTTGCTGTCCTGCAAAAAACATGGTGGGATAGATTGGACCTTAGGGAGGCTTGACTTCTTGAACTCCACATGCATATCACCAGGTTGAGGTAGTGGATCGTCTTCTTCTTCCTCTGTGGTCCAGCCATAACGTTCCACATCCCCATATACTTTTGGATTTGCAATATAATCAACTATGTAGCTCTCTCCCTCCGAATCTTGGGACGACATCTTGTTCCAAATCTGCAACAAGAACAGCTCGAAACGAAAACATAGGATATTTGCGTGATACGGTGGTCAAAACCTTCGTGAGTATATATAATGAATTTTTACCGACCAAAATACGTAACATACAAGAAAACGGAGTCCGGGAGGCACACGTGGTGCCCACGAGACAGGGGGCGCACCCTACAGGGGGCGCGGCCTCCTCTCTCGTGGGAGCCACGTGTCCCTTTCGGACTACTTATTTCTTCCTAAAATTCTTAAATAATCCAAAACTGATAAAAAATGCCATTAGAGTTGTTTTGGAGTCGGTTTACTTACCGTACCACGTACCTATGCCTTTTCAGAGTCTGGAACGTTATGGATAGTGTCTCTTATGTATTCCTCAGGGGTTATGGTTTCAATAATATTAGTTTCAACATTGATAGGATTACCTGAAATATAATGTTTAATTCTTTGACCGTTTACCACCCTCGGATTTGTGCCTTCGAAGTTGTTTATTTTTATAGCACCAGAACGATAGACCTCCTCGATAACGTAGGGACCTTCCCATTTTTAGAGAAGTTTTCCTGCAAAAAAATCTTAAACGAGAGTTGAATAATAACACATAATCTCCTACGTTAAACTCATGCTTTTGTATCCTCTTATCATGCCAGCGTTTGACTTTTTCTTTGAAAAGCTTGGCATTCTCATAAGCTTGGGTTCTCCATTCATCAAGTGAGCTAATATCAAACAACCTCTTCTCACCGGCAAGTTTGAAGTCATAAGTGAGCTCTTTAATAGCCCAATATGCTTTATGTTCAAGTTCAAGAGGTAAATGACATGCTTTTCCATAAACCATCTTATATGGAGACATACCCATAGGATTTTTGTATGCAGTTCTATAGGCCCATAATGCATCATCAAGTTTTTTGGACCAATTCTTTCTAGATCTATTCACAGTCTTTTGCAAAATTAATTTGTGCTCTCTATTGCTCAACTCTACTTGACCACTAGACTGCGGGTGATAAGGAGATGCAATTATGTGATTAACATCATACTTAACAAGCATCTTACGGAAAGCACCATGAATAAAGTGTGAACCACCATCAGTCATAAGATATCTAGGGACTCCAAACCTCGGAAAAATAACTTCTTTAAGCATTTTAATAGAAGTGTTATGATCAGCACTACTAGTTGGAATAGCTTCTACCCACTTAGTAACGTAATCAACAGCAACTAAAATAAGTGTATAACCATTGGAGGCAGGAAAAGGTCCCATATAATCAAGCCCCAAACGTCAAACGGTTCAATAACAAGAGAATAATTCATAGGCATTTCTTGACGTCTACTAATGTTACCTATTCGTTGACATTCATCACAAGATAAGACAAACTTACGAGCATCTTTGAAGAGAGTAGGCCAATAAAAACCAGATTGTAGTACCTTGTGTGCAGTTCTATCTCCAGCATGGGTCCTCCATAAGATTCAGAGTGACACTTGCATAGGATTTGTTCATGTTCATGCTCAAGCACATAACGTCTAATAATACCATCTACTCCTTCCTTATAAAGGTGTGGATCATCCCAGAAGTAATGTCTTAAATCATAAAAGAACTTTTTCTTTTGCTGGTATGTGAAACTAGGCGGTATATATTTAGCAACAATGTAATTAGCATAATCAGCATACCACGGAGTAGTATGAGAAGCATTGACAACCGCTAATTGTTCATCAGGAAAACTATCATTAATAGGCAGTGGGTCATCAAGAACATTCTCTAACCTAGACAAGTTGTCTGCAACGGGGTTCTCAGCTCCCTTTCTATCAACAATATGCAAGTCAAATTCTTGGAGCAAGAGAACCCATCTAATGAGTCTAGGCTTAACATCTTTCTTTTCCATAAGATATTTAATAGCAGTATGATCAGTGTGAATAGTAACTTTTGGAATCAACAATATAAGGTCTAAACTTATCACATGCAAACACAACTGCTAAGAACTCTTTTTCAGTAGTAGCATAATTTCTCTGGGCAGTATCAAGAGTTTTACTAGCATACTAGATAACATTCAATTTCTTATCGACTCTTTTCCCTAAAACAACACCTACAGCATAATCACTAGCATCACACATAATTTCAAAAGGCAAATTCCAATCAGGTGGCTGAATAATAGGTGATGTGGTCAAAGCTTTCTTAAGTGTTTCAAATGCTTCTACACAATCATCATCAAAGACAAAAGGAATATCTTTTTGCAATAAATTAGTCAGAGGCCTAGAGATTTTAGAAAAGTCCTTAATGAACCTCCTAGAAAAGCCGGCATGACCAAGGAAACTTCTTATACCTTTTATGTCCTTGGGACATGGCATCTTTTCGATAGCATCAACTTTGGCTTTATCAACTTCAATACCTCTCTCAGAGATCTTGTGCCCCAAGACAATGCCTTCATTAACCATAAAGTGAAACTTTTCCCAATTCAAGACGAGACTAGTGTCTTCGCATCTCTGCAAAACTCGATCAAGGTTGCTCAAACAATCATCAAAAGAGGATCCATAGACGGAGAAGTCATCCATGAATACCTCACCAATCTTTTCACAAAAATCAGAAAATATAGCCATCATGCATCTTTGAAAGGTAGCAGGTGCATTACATAAACCAAAAGGCATACGTCTATAAGCAAAAGTACTGAAAGGGCAAGTAAAAGTAGTTTTGGATTGATCTCCCGCTGACACAGGTATTTGAGAGAAGCCAGAATAACCATCTAGAAAGCAAAAATGTGTGTGTTTGGATAGCCTTTCTAGCATTTGATCAATAAAAGGCAAAGGATAATGATCTTTCTTAGTAGCTTTATTTAACTTACGAAAATCAATTACCATCCTATAGCCTGTAATAATTCTTTGCGGGATCAATTCATTTTTATCATTAGGAACAACGGTAATACCTCCCTTTTCAGGGACACAATGGACAGGGCTTACCCATTCACTATCAGCAACGGGATAAATAATACCTGCCTCAAGGAGTTTTAGGATCTCCTTTCTTACCACTTCCTTCATTTTAGGATTTAATCGTCTTTGAGGATCTCTAACTGGTTTGGAATCTTTCTCCATTGAAATTTTGTGTTGACATAATGTGGGACTAATGCCCTTAAGATCGTCGAGAGTATATCCAATAGCAGCTCGGTGCTTCTTCAGAGTTTTCAATAATCTTTCTTCTTCTTTCTCTGAAAGGTTGGCACTAATAATAACAGGATATATTTCTTTTTCATCAAGATAGGCATACTTAAGATTATCAGGTAATGGTTTGAGTTCGAACACGGCATCACCCTTGGGTGGAGGGAGATGCCCAAGAATTTCAATGGGAAGGTTATGTTTTAGCATAGGTTCTTGTTTAAGGAACACTTCATCTATTTCTTCCCTTTCCTTCATGAACATATCATTTTCATGGTCTAACAAATATTGTTCTAATGGATCAGTTGGAGGAACAACAATGGAAGCAAGACCAATAATTTCATCCTTACTAGGTGGTTCCCTTTCACGAGGCTGTGTACTAAACTTAGCGAATTTAAACTCGTGAGACATACCATCTATGCCAACAGTGACAATATTCTTTTCACAATCAATCTTAGCACTAGCAGTATTCAAGAAGGGTCTACCAAAAATAATGGGACAAAAATCATCTTGTGGGGAACCAAGGACAAGAAAATCAGCAGGGTATTTAATCTTCCCACACAAGACTTCAACATCTCTAACAATCCCAATAGGTTTAATGGTGTCCCTATTAGCAAGCTTAATAGTAACATCAATGTCTTCTAATTCAGCAGGTGCAATATCGTGCATAATTTCTTTATGAAGATCATAAGGTATCGCATTAGCACTAGCACCCATATCACATAAACCATGATAACAATGATCTCCTATTTTAACAGAAATAACAGGCGTGCCTACAACAGGTCTACGTGTCTTAGTATCGGGTCTAGCAATATTAGCAGTTTCACCCAAGAAAGACATAACATGCCCATCTAAGTCCTCATCCAAGAGATCTTTAATCATAGCAATACCAGGTTCGACATTAATTTTCTCAGGAGGTGTATAGGTCCTAGTATTACTTTTACGAACAACAGTCGAAGCTTTAACATGATCTTTTATTCTAACAGGAAAAGGAGGTTTTTCAATATAAGCAGTATGAATAATAGGATCATCATATGTAATAGTCTTTTCTTCGACTGTAATAGGTGCAACTACTTTCACTTCAACAGGAGGGTTATATTTAAACCACTTCTCTTTATGGAGATCAACGTGAGTGGCAAAAGTTTCAGAAAAAGTAGCTACTATCTCAGAGTCAAGTCCATACTTAGAGCTAAATCCACGGAAAGCATCGGTATCCATAAAAGATTTAACACAATCAAACTTAGGTGTCATACCTGACTCCTTACCATTGTCAGAACCCCAATCTTCAGAGTTTCATTTAATTCTTTCCAATAAGTCCCATTTGAAATCAATAGTCTTCAGCAAATAGGAACCAGCACAAGAAGTATCGAGCAGGTTGCAATTATCAAGAGAAAGCCAAGCATAAAAATTCTGAATAATCATTTCCCGAGAGAGCTCATGATTGGGGCATGAATATAACATTGACTTAAGCCTCCCCCAAGATTGAGCGATGCTTTCTCCTTCGCGAGGCCAGAAATTATATATGTAATTACGATCATGATGAACAAGATGCATAGGATAGAACTTCTGGTGAAATTCCAACTTCAGTCGCTTATAATTCCAAAATCTCGTATCATCACATAGCTATACCATGTCATTGCATCTCCCTTCAAAGATAAAGGGAAGACCTTCCTTTTTACAACATCATCAGGGATACCTGCAAGCTTAAATAATCCACAAACTTCATCCACAAAGATAAGGTGTAAGTCGGGATGCAATGTTATGTCTCCTGCAAAAGGATTAGCTAGCAGTTTTTCTATCATACCCGAAGGAATCTCAAAGTGAATATTTTCATAAGGTTCAGTAGGTTTAGGAGCATCTCTTTGCTCTTCTAGATGGGGTGAAGATACCCCAAACAAGCCCCTCAAAGGATTAGTTTCCATAGTAACAAGTAACAGAAAATTTCAGCACACTATATAAATGTTTCCTTACCAAGTTCCACTGACCAAAAGCGCTACACTCCCCGGCAACGGCGCTAGAAAAGAGTCTTGATGACCCACAAGTGTAGGGGTTCTATCGTAGTCCTTTCGATAAGTAAGAGTGTCGAACCCAATGAGGAGCAGAAGGAAATGATAAGCGGTTTTCAGTAAGGTTTTCTCTGCAAGCACTGAAATAGTAGGTAATAGATAGTTTTGTGATAGGATAAATAGTAACGAGCAAAAAGTAAATAAAGTAAATAAAGTGCAGCAAGGTAGCCCAATCCTTTATATAGCAAAGGATAAGCCTAGACAAATTCTAATAATGAGAAAGGAGCTCCCGAGGACACATTAGGAATTATCGTCAAGCTAGTTTCATCACGTTCGTAAGATTCGCGTTCGGTACTTTGATAATTTGATATGTGGGTGGACCGACACTTGGTTACTGCCCTAACTTGGACAAGCATTCCACTTATGATTAACCCCTATTGCAAGCATCCGCAACTACAAAAAGGAGTATTAAGGTAAACCTAACCACAGCATTAAACATATGGGTCCATATCAACCCCTAACGAAGCAACGCATAAACTAGGGTTTAGGCTTCTATCACTCTAGCAACCCATCATCTACTTATTACTTCCCTATGCCTTCCTCTAGGCCCAAATAATTGTGAAGTGTCATGTAGTCGATGTTCACATAACACCACTAGAGGAAAGACAACATACATCTCAACAAAATATCGAACGAATACCAAATTCACATGACTACTAATAGAAAGACTTCACCCATCTCCTCAGGAACAAACGTAACTACTCACAAAGCATATTCATGTTCATAATCAGAGGAGTAATAATATGCATAAAGGATCTGAACATATGATCTTCCACCAAGTAAACCAATTAGTATCAACTACAAGGAGTAATCAACACTACTAGCAACCCACAGGTACCAATTTGTGGTTTTGATACAAGATTAGATACAAGAGATGAACTAGGGTTTGGAGAGGAGATGGTGCTGGTGAAGATGTTGATGGAGATTGACCCCCTCCCGATGAGAGGATCGTTGGTGATGACATTGGTGATGATTTCCCCCTCCCAGAGGGAAGTGTCCCCGGCAGAACAGCTCCGCCAGAGCCCTAGATTGATTCCGCCAAGGTTCTGCCTCGTGGCGGTGGAGTTTCGTCCCGTAAGCTTGCCCACGATTTTTCCAGGGGAAGGGTGATGATATAGCAGAAGCTGGACGTCGGAGGCCCACCAAGGGGCCCAGGAGATAGGGGGTCGCACCCTATAGGGGGGGCCTGTCTCCTGGACAAGGTGTGGGCCCCCTGGCCTATTTCTTTCGCTCATAAATTCTTAATAAATCCAAAAAGTTGTTTCGTAGAGTTTCAGGACTTTTGGAGTTGTGCAGAATAGGTTTCCAACATTTGCTCCTTTTCCAGCTAGAATTCCAGCTACCGGCATTCCCCCTCTTCATGGTAAACCTTGTAAAATAAGAGAGAATAGCCATAAGTATTGAGATATAATGTGTAATAACAGCCCATAATGCAATAAATATTGATATAAAAGCATGATGCAAAATGGACGTATCAAGCCACTTCAATATCGGGGTAAACTCATGTGGCACTTCAATGGATAAGATGATGCCACCCGCTGCGGCCGTAAAGGGCCGGACTCTCCCGCTGCTCTAGCGAAGATATTGTTCGATTTGTTCAAAGGAGAAGAGGAGGAGTTCATCCATATTAAGCCACGGGATGGATTCTCCATGTACAACCACCCGAGCTGGGTGAGTCGCTATTTTTTATTCCAATCTTTTCCTCATTTTTAGCACAGATGTTTAGTTTGTCAATTCATAGCAGGAACATCGAAGGGCCATGAAGGATGTTCATAGCCTGCCTCCACAGCAAGAGGACCCTAACCGGGCTCTCGACCCCGGACTCGAAGAAGATCCGGATACGTTTGTGGAGCTTGTTGACAGGACATTTTACCAGCTGAGCCGCGATAGTGTGATGGTGGCCATCATAGCAGATTATCCTGGCCTACTTCCTTTATCCCAGGTAAGTAAAGCTACAACCCCGACTTCCGAAAAGGATTCCCTCTTTACACTTCACCCACCGTACATGTGTTACGTCTTACAAGGAAGGCCGTTAGGGCGCCAAGCTGAACCTGCGGTGACTCGCCAACAAGGGGCACCGAAGCCGGGTAGGCTTAAAAGAAAGGCGGTCAGGACTGAGACGTCGTTGCAAAGGTATGTTTTGAAAACCTGCCATGCAGTCATCATTGTTAAAATATAACGAGGTCTTCTGCCTTCTGACAGAAAGAGTGCTCGCCGGACTGCATCTGGAGAGCCTTCCGGTCACGCTTCCACCAGCTGAACCCCGAGGCCGGACTCAAGGGCGGAGGTCAATGCGGACGATCCTCCTACAGAGGATGCGGATAGATTTTCTGCTACCAACTCCAAAGTGGAGAGCGCCATAAACCATAGGCGTCGATAGGCCGCACTACGCGAACCTAATTTCTCTGAAGAGGCGTTCGACGCCTTCAACTCAGGGGACGCGTACATCCGGGCTGCTCAAGGTGGCCTAGCCAGGGCCATGGACCAGTACGTGAAGGATATACACGTAAGTAAATTTGATAAGTGTATATATCAGTAGCCCCTGAGACTTGAAATAGTTGGTACAACTGATTTAAGGATCCTTTGTGTGCATAGGTTCTGACAGAGAAGACTACCCAGCTATCCAAAGAGCTGGAGGAATGCAAGGCCCAACTACGGGCTGCAACCGCCATGATGGAGGAGTCTGCGAAGGCCCCATCTGGTAATGTTTGCGTTTAAACGAGAGTAATGTCATGGTATATACCAGTTGAAGTATTCGGCAAGAATGCGATTCTAACAAGAGAACTTGCAGACAATCCCGGAGGAAATCCAAAGATCGTATCGGAGGATGAGCAACATGTTCGGTGATAGCTGAAGGCCGGCAGTGTGTGCTTACCAAGGTTATAAAGGAGAAAAATAATCTCCAGGACACGAATGTCCGGCTAGACGTCGAATTGAAGGATGTTCTGGCCGAGCTTCCTGACTCCATGAAGGAGAATAAGAAGCTTCGACGCGGTATATTCATTAAGTGTTCTAACGAACCACTATGAAGTTCGGCGTAGAAGCATGCTAACAGAATTATGTCTGTAGGCATGATGACAGGTCGTCCTGAAGAGGAGATGCCTGGGTCTGCGGGTGATCTTCTGCCAGAGCTCTCACAACTGCACGAACAAGTTTGGCAGGTGATGTGGGACATTGCCCTAGCCTTGTGGCCATCCACCTCCCTTCCAGGAGGCATGGGTGAGTTTCTCGAGCTGCTCAAGGGAGCGCGACAGCGCTTCCAATTATGGAAGATATCGGCCTGCCGACAAGGCGCAAGGGAGGCATGGGCGATGGTGAAGACGCGGTACACCAAGGCTGACCCGAACCATATGGCTGAGGTCGGACCTGTAGGGTCGGATGGGAAGGAGATCCATGTACATCTGTTGTATGACCAAGTAGCATTAGCAGCTAAGTATTCCCAACAGGACTATAGGCTAGACACCCTGTTGGATGGTATAGAAGAAGAATTCAGTCAGTCTAAGTGACATTGTACTTCGAAGGACATATTTTGTCCCTAGCCGGATTGTAAATCATTTGTCTTGGCTGACCTTTTCGCTTCAACCTCTGGACCCGACAGTCCAGAGTGTATCCGAATACCCGCTCGGTTATGTGAAAACCTGGGCACGCGTGGAAACCAGGCGTAGGGGTCAAAAGTGCTTGAACAAACAAGTACCCAACTAGTTATGTTATATTACATGGGTAGTAAGGACATCTTCCAGGGAGAATAGTTCCGTTAAGGGTTCCTTTCCCTGGGTGTGCATGCATTGATATGCATGTCCGAACTGCGAAAATTTACGTAGGATGTAAGCATCTGGGGGCATGTTTTGTAATAGATAAAATACATCTTTTGTTCACCAACTGAATATTCTCTTAAGAATGCTAGCTTTCGGCTTCAACCAGTCTGAGGTACACATCCGGATGACCTGGCAGTAACAACCACAGAGGTGCTCCCCTTATGCCCTAGCCGAATTAACGGGAACGTAGGGCATAAACACAAGAGCCAGGCAACCCAGCTTGGCCAAAACTTAAGTCATATCGATGCATATAGTGGTGAAAAAAGGCACATACGGAGAAGTGACGCATATGTGATGGGCATGAAGCCCAGAAGACAAATAAGCTTCTGTAGAAGAAGCCCCCAGGTATGATGAGCGTGCATAGCGCAGCCAGAGTGTGCGGTCGAAGCATACTCAAGTATAAAAGGCTATAAATATAAAAGGAGAGAGGGCATATTATTGAAAAGGGAAGGTGGGGGTAAGGAGTGCTACATCTTGAGCTTGCGTTGGTTTTCCTTGAAGAGGAAAGGGTGATGCAGCAGTAGTAGCGTAAGTATTTCCCTCAGTTTTTGAGAACCAAGGTATCAATCCAGTAGAAGGATCCTCAAAAGTCCCATGCACCTACACAAACAAACAAAGAACTCGCAACCAACGCGATAAAGGGGTTGTCAATCCCTTCACGGCCACTTGCGAAAGTGAGGTCTAATAAAGATAGTAAGATAAGATAAATATATTTTTGGTATTTTATAATATCGATGCAAAAAGTAAAGATGCAAATAAAAGTAGATTGGAAGCAAATATGATAAGAGATAAACCCGGGGCCATAGGTTTCACTAGAGGCTTCTCTCGAGATAGCATGAGTATTACGGTGGGTGAACAAATTACTGTCTAGCAATTGATAGAAAAGCGAATAAATATGAGATTATCTAGGCATGATCATGTATATAGGCATCACGTCCGTGACAAGTAGACCGACTCCTGCCTGCATCTACTACTATTACTCCACACATCGACCGACTCCTGCCTGCATCTAGAGTATTAAGTTCACAAGAACAGAGTAACGCATTAAGCAAGATGACATGATGTAGAGGGATAAACTCAAGCAATATGATATAAACCCCATCTTGTTATCCTCGATGGCAACAATACGATACGTGCCTTGCAACCCTTTCTGTCACTGGGTAAGGACACCGCAAGATTGAACCCAAAGCTAAGCACTTCTCCCATGGCAAGAAAGATCAATCTAGTAGGCCAAACCAAACTGATAATTCGAAGAGACTTGCGAAGATAACTCACTCATAGATAAAAGAATTCAGAGAAGATTCAAATATTATTCATAGATAAACTTGATCATAAACACACAATTCATCGGATCTCGACAAGAACACCGCAAAAAGAGTTTACATCAAATAGATCTCCACAAGAGAGGGGGAGAACATTGTATTGAGATCCAAAATGAGAGAAGAAGCCATCTAGCTAATAACTATGGGCCCGTAGGTCTATGGTAAACTACTCACAACTCATCGGAGGGGCAAGGATGTTGATGTAGAAGCCCTCCATGGTCGATTCCCCCTCCGGCAGAGTGCCGACAAAGGCTCCAAGATGAGATCTCGTGGATACAGAAGGTTACGGTGGTGGAAATTGTGTTTCGTCTGCTCCCTGGATGTTTTCGGGGTACATAGGCTTATATAGGAGGAAGAAGTACGTCGGTGGACTCCCAAGGGGCCCACGAGACAGGGGGCGCGCCCTATAGGGGGGGCGCCCTCCTATCTCGTGGAAGCTTCGGATGCTTCTTGACTTGCACTCCAAGTCCTCTGGATCATGTTCGTTCCAAAAATCACGCTCCCGAAGGTTTCATTCCGTTTGGACTCCGTTTGATATTCCTTTTCTTAGAAATACTGAAATAGGCAAAAAAAAACAGCAATACGGGTTGGGCCTCCAGTTAGTAGGTTAGTCCCAAAAATGATATAAATTTGTAAAATAAAGCCCATAAACATCCAAAAGGGGTAATATAATAGCATGGAACAATCAAAAATTATAGATACGTTGGAGACGTATCAAGCATCCCCAAGCTTAATTCCTGCTCGTCCTCGAGTAGGTAAATGATAAAAAGAGAATTTTTGATGTGGAATGCTACCTAGCATAATTCTCAATGTAATTTTCCTTATTGTGTCATGAATGTTCAGATCCAAATGATTCAAAATAAAAGTTCATATTGACAAAAGAAATAGTAACACTTCAGGCATACTAATCAAAGTAATCATGTCTTCTCAAAATAACATGGCAAAAGAAAGTTCGTCCCTACAAAATCATATAGTTAGGCTATGCTTCATTTTTGTCACACAAAGATGTTCCCAACTTCAATACTCCTGATGACAAGCCAAGCAATTGTTTCATACTTAAATAATCTCAAACTTTTTCAACCTTCACGCAATACATGAGCGTGAGCCATGGATATAGCACTATGGGTGGAATAGAATATGATGATGGGGATTGTATGGAGAAGACAAAAAGGAGAAAGTCTCACATTGACGAGGATAACCAACAGGCTATGGAGATGCCCATCAATTGATGTCAACATGAGGAGTAGGGATTGCCATGCAACGGATGCACTAGAGCTATAAAATGAATGCTCAACAGAAGAAAACTAGTGGGTGTGCATCCAACTTGCTTGCTCACAAAGACCTAGGGCATTTGAGGAAGCCCATCGTAGGAATATACAAGCCAAGTTTTATAATGAAAAATTCCCACTAGTATGAAAAAGACAATCTATGAGACTCACTAAATGAAAAACATGGTGCTACTTTGAAGCACAATATATGAGACTCACTACATGAAGAACAAGGAGCTACTTTGAAGCACAAGTGTGGAAAAAGAGATAGTAACATTGCCATTTTTATTTATTTTCTTTTTTCTTTTTTTTCTTTTTTTTCTCTTTTTTTGGGCCTTCCTTTTTTTTCTTTTGGCCTCTCCCTATTTTTATTTTCTTTTTTTTCTTTTTGGGCAATGCTCTAATAATGATGATCATCACACTTCTATTAATTACAACATATGAATTACAACTCGAAACTAGAACAAGATATGACTCTATATGAATGCCTCCGGTGGTGTACCGGGATGGTGCAATGAATCAAGAGTGACATGTATGAAAAATAATGCATGGTGGCTTTGCCACAAATACGATGTCAACTACATGATCATGCAATGGCAATATGACAAAAGTAAAGTATGTCATGAAGAACGTAACGGTGGAAAGTTGCATGACAATATATCTCGGAATGGCTATGGAAATGCCATAATAGGTAGGTATGGTGGCTGTTTTGAGGAAGATATAAGGAGGTTTATGTGTGATAGAGCGTATCGTATCACGGGGTTTGGATGCACCGGCGAAGTTTGCACCAACTCTCAAGGTGAGAAAGGGCAATGCACGATACCGAAGAGGCTAGCAATGGCGGAAAGGTAAAAGTGTGTAGAATCCATGGACTCAACATTAGTCAAAAGAACTCATATACTTATTGCAAAAAAATTAGAAGTCATCAAAAATCAAGTACTACGCGCATGCTCCTAGGGGGATAGATTGGTAGGAAAAGACCATCGCTCGTCCCCGACCGCCACTCATAAGGATGCACAAGCCAGGTACACTTCATGTTTCAAATTTGTCACACAACTTTAACCATACATGCATGCTACGGGACTTGCTAACTTCAACACAAGTATTCTTTGAATTCATAATCACCCAACTAGCATGACTTTAATATCACTACCTCCCTATCTCAAAACGATTATCAAGTATCAAATTGATCATAGCATCCAATTCACTTCCTATGATAGTTTTTATTATACCCAACTTGGATGCCAACCATTCTAGGACCAATTTTATAACCAAAGCAAATACCATGCTGTTCTAAAAGACTCTCAAAAAGATATAAGTGAAGCATGAGAGACTAGCAATTTCTACAAAATCAAGCCACCACCATGCTCTAAAAGATATAAGTGAAGCACTAGAGTAAAAACTATCAAGCTCAAAAGATATAAGTGAAGCACATAGCAAATTCTAACAAATTCTAATCAAATAGGCTTCTCCCAAAAGGTGTGTACAGCAAGGATGATTGTGGTAAACTAAAAATAAAAGACTAATATAATACATGATGCTCCAAGCAAAACACATATCATGTGGCAAATAAAAATATAGGTCCAAGTAAAGTTACCAATGAACGAAGTCGAAAGAGGGGATGCCTTCCCGGGGCATCCCCAAGCTTAGGCTTTTGGCTATCCTTGAATATCTTGGGGTGCCTTGGGCATCCCCAAGGTTAGGCTCTTGCCACTCCTTATTCCATAGTCCATAAAACCTTTACCCAAAACTTGAAAACTTCACAACACAAAACTCAACAGGAAATCTTATAAGCTCCATTAGTGAAAGAAAACAAAACCACCACATAAGGTACTGTAATTAACTCATTCTTTACTTATTTTGGTGTTAAACCTACTGTATTACAACTTCTCCCTAGTTTATAAACTATTTTACTAGCCTTAGATGCATTGAAATAAGCAAACAACACACGAAAAACAGAATCTGTCAAAAACAGAACAGTCTGTAGCAATCTGTAACAAACGCAAACTTCTGGAACTCTAAAAATCCTACAAAAATAGGAAGTCCTGGAAAATTTGTTTATTGATCAGCAGCAAAAATAAATCAACGCAAAATCACGTTTCTGTGATTTAACAACACTAAATTCGTGCGTGCAAAGTTTGTGTTTTTCAGCAGAATCAAATCAACTATCATCATAGGTTATCCTATAGGTTCTACTTGGCACAAACACTAATTAAAAGATAAAAACACATGTAAACATAAGGTAGATGCAAGATTTATTACTAAACAGGAGCAAAAACAAAAAAACATAAAGAAAATTGGGTTGCCTCCCAACTAGCGCTATCGTTTAACGTCCCTAGCTACGCATAAAAGCGAAGATAGATCTAAGGAGTGCCATCTTTGGCACTAAATTCATAAGTATCCCGCATGATAGATTCATAAGGTAATTTTACTTTCTTTCTTGGAAAGTGCTCCATGACTTTCTTTAATGGAAATTGGAATCTAATATTCCCTTCCTTCACATCAATAATCGCGCCAATCGTTCTAAGGAAAGGTCTACCAAGAATAATAGGGCAAGAAAGATTGCAATCTATATTAAGAATGATAAAATCCACGGGCACCAAATTTCTATTTGCAACAATGAGAACATCATTGATCCTTCCCGTTGGCTTTTAATGGTGGAATCCGCAAGGTGCAAATTTAAAGAGCAATCATCAAGATCATGGAAACCTAGAATATCACATAAAGTTTTTGGAATCGTGGAAACACTAGCACCCAAATCACACAAAGCAAAACAGTCATGATCTTTAATTCTAATCTTTATAGTAGGTTCCCACTCATCATTAAGTTTTCTAGGTATAGGAACTTCTAAATTAAGTTTTTCATCATAAGATTGCAACAAGGCATAAACGATATGTTTGGTAAAAGTTTTATTTTGACAATAAGCATGAGGAGAATTAACAACGGATTGCAACAAGGAAATACAACCTTCTAAAGAACAATTATCATAATCAAAAATCCTTGAAAACTGAGATAGTGGGTTCAATGCTATTTAAAGTCATGATCTCTCCAATCCCACTTTTACCAAATTTAGCATCAAGATCTAAAAACTCCGAATTCTTGGGACACCTTCTAGGTAAAGTTGACTCATCATCAGTCCCATAATTATCAAGATTCATATTGCAAAACATAGATCTAATAGGAGACGCATCAATAACTTTAAGATCCTCATCATTATTTTCATCTAACTTTTCTGGTTTAGCGGCCATCTTATTGACTAAGGTGGCTTGCTTATCAGAAATTTTGGCTATAGCATTTTCAAGCCGGGTAATTTGAGCATTAACACCATAAAATTATTTATTCATATCATCAAGCTCTTTGTTCATAAACCCCAAAAAACCTTTTTGTTCCTTCAGCTCTTTTCTAAAGAAATTATTATGCTCAAATTGTAAATTCATAAAGCTTCTAATATTTGATTCAATCTCTTCCATCCTTTTGAGAAGGTGGTCAGGACCCTTAGGTGAAGCCATAAGGTCAAACAAGCACACAAGCAACTAGAAAAAAGGCAAGCGAAAAAGAGAGGGGGAGATTGGGAAAGAGAGGGTGAATAAAACGGCAAGGGTGAAGAGGGGGGGGGGGAACGAGAGGCAAATGGAAAATAATGTAAATGCAAGGGAGATGACTTTAAGATGGGTACTTGGTATGTCTTGACTTGAGCGAAGACCTCCCCGGCAACGGTGCCAGAAATCCTTCTTGCTACGTCTTGAGCTTGCGTTGGTTTTCCTTGAAGAGGAAAGGGTGATGCAGCAATAGTAGCGTAAGTATTTCCCTTAGTTTTTGAGAACCAAGGTATCAATCTAGTAGGAGGCTCCTCAAAAGTCCCACACACCTACACAAACAAAGAAAGAACTCGCAACCAACGCAATAAAGGGGTTATCAATCCCTTCACGGCCACTTGCGAAAGTGAGATCTAATAAAGATAGTAAGATAAGATAAATATATTTTTGGTATTTTATAATATAGATGCAAAAAGTAAAGATGCAAATAAAAGTAGATTGGAAGCAAATATGATAAGAGATAGACCCGGGGGCCATAGGTTTCACTAGAGGCTTCTCTCGAGATAGCATGAGTATTACGGTGGGTGAACAAATTACTGTCGAGCAATTGATAGAAAAGTGAATAATTATGAGATTATCTAGCCATGATCATGTATATAGGCATCACTTCCGTGACAAGTAGACTGACTCATGCCTGCATCTACTACTATTACTCCACACATCGACCGGCTCCTGCCTGCATCTAGAGTATTAAGTACACAAGAAGAGAGTAACGCATTAAGCAAGATGACATGATGTAGAGGGATAAACTCAAGCAATATGATATAAACCCCATCTTGTTATCCTCGATGGTAACAATACAATACGTGCCTTGCAACCCTTTCTGTCACTGGGTAAGGACACCGCAAGATTGAACCCAAAGCTAAGCACTTCTCCCATGGCAAGAAAGATCAATCTAGTAGGCCAAACCAAACTGATAATTCAAAGAGACTTGCAAAGATAACTCAATCATACATAAAATAATTCAGAGAAGATTCAAATATTATTCATAGATAAACTTGATCATAAACCCATAATTCATCGGATCTCGACAAACACACCGCAAAAAGAGTTTACATCGAATAGATCTCCACAAGAGAGGGGAGAACATTGTATTGAGATCCAAAAAGAGAGAAGAAGCCATCTAGCTAATAATTATGGACCCGTAGGTCTGTGGTAAACTACTCACAACTCATCAGAGGGGCAAGGATGTTGATGTAGAGGCCCTCCATGGTCGATTCCTGTCAGGACCCCGACTCAATGGCACATCGATCTAGCATGTAACACCTCATATCACTTTGCGGCCTCACACACGGTATTTCCACGGCTGTCGCCTTACCTTGCCCGGGACCGTTTGCGCCTTTTGGCACACGTATATGATAGTGTCGCTAGCATCCATATGACAAGGAGCCCGGGCTGACATGGCTAATCGTGAACCCAAAGTGGCACTAACTTACAGGGACAGGCATACATGACCCAGCTTCGAACGTGTCGGTCATCAACAAGTGAATCTAGGCTGTAGCACTGGGCTAGCAGGACTCCGGTAAACAGGGCTGTAGCGGGCTAACAGGACTCCAGTATTCATCGCGTGACATTTCCCCGTAGGGACAGACACGGGAACGAAGAAGGACACATGCCGGCCAGCCTAAGTGTTCCGGAGCAGTAGCAAGCTACCATGGCTCAGCGGAAGCACTAGGAGACATTTCCCGGTAAGAGAGGCTACTAAGGATAAATAACTAGATAGTCAGATCCCACACATACCAAGCATTTCAAAAACATACACCCAATATGCTCGATATGTGCAAATACAACATGGCATCACAACATGACTCTACAACTCAAGTATCTTATTTAATAGGCTCCGAGGAGCAAGATATTACAAGCATGAGTCTCATGACCCAACATTCAGAGCAAACAAGTCAAGCACAAGCGAAAGCTTAACATGTCTGAGTACAGACATCTGCAAAAGAAAAAGGCTGAGAAGCCTGACTGTCTACCAGATCCTGCCGAGGGCACAAGATCGTAGCTGAGGTAACAAGCTAAACGTCGAAGTCCACGTGGAACTACTAGCGAGACTGAAGTCTCTCTGCAAAAACATAAATTAAGCAACGTGAGTACAAATGTACCCAGCAAGACTTAGATCAGAACTAACTACATATGCATCATTATCAACAAAGGGGATGGTGGGGTTTAACTGCAGCAAGCCAACTTTGACTCTGTGGCTAACCTGAACTACGACTCCAAGTAACTCTTTTGAGGTGGTGCACACGAGTCCACATATTCACCATATCAATACACCACTATGGATCCGCTCCGATCTCCCTACGAGAACGCCATCCATAGCACTCACACTTATCTTGCGCATTTTAGAGTATCCACTTTCACTTGTCTATGAACTGTACAGGCAACCCAGAAGTCCTTTACCGCGGACACGGCTATTCGAATAGATGATGTTAACCCTGCAGGGGTGTACTTCTTCACACACGCTCTCACCACTTACCGCCGTTTACACGACATGTACTCGGCAACCTTCAAGCGGAAGCCCAGCGAGGGTGTCGGCCACGACCTGACTAACCACACAAGTCTCTCGTCCAGGTTTATCGCCTATTCGGGTTCCATCCGCAAGGAGATTCGGCCGGGGTGTCGCTCACGGCCCCAAATGATGTGTGCAGGGTTCCCAAGTCCACCATCCGGGTGCCACTTGGTACACCGGGCCACTGTGCCTAGTCCGTCCCAAGCCCACCTGTACCGGGTGCCACTTGGTAGACTACTAACACTACCTACAAACACCAGAAACTAGTTGCAACTCCTGGACAGAGATCATGTTGATTAATAAGCCGAGAGGGGTCGAGTTACCGGAACCCAATGTGTGGTAGTAACTGTTCATGGATCACAAACACAGAACTTAGTTCCTGAGGACGGCTGCAATGAGACAACCCACCATGTACTCCTACATGGCCTCTCACCGCTACCTTTACAAAATCGTGTTCACACACTTAGCTCACAAATAGTAGGACATGGTCACACACCTCCAATTCATCCCCGATGAATCAGACCGAACTCAACTCTAAGCAGTAGCAGGCATGACAAACAAGCATGAATGAGTAGGCACAACAGGGCTCAAACAACTCCTACTCATGCTAGTGGGTTTCATCTATTTACTGTGGCAATGACAGGTCATGCAGAGGATAAAGGGGTTCAGCTACCGCAGCAGGTAACAGATGAATCTTTGTTGTCCTAATGCAGTAAAAGAGAGCAGGAGCGAGAGAGTGGGATTGTATCGGAATGAACAAGGGGGTTTTGCTTGCCTGGCACTTCTGAAGATGATATAGCTCTTCATCGGTGTCATCGAACTCATCGTTGGAACATCGTCTACT
>NC_041385.1:453124848-453126786 GCF_002162155.2 Triticum dicoccoides
AACAAAGAAGAAACACAATCAATGCAATGCAGCAATATGATGCATGAATGTGACATGGCAATATGATGTGATTTGAGCTAATGCAACTAGCAGCAGGTTAAATGAAGTTGGTTTGAATCCAAGATTCAAATTCAAACTCCATATGTGGACATTTAAATACCATTTATATGATTTGTGCTAAACAGAAGCTATAAGTTGTTCTAACATGCATGAAAACAATACAGATAGATAGATTGGATTTTTCTGATCATTTTTCATATATAAATTATTTCATTTGGAGTTACGGTTGAATTTCTATGATTTTTAGGAGTTTTGGACAATTTCTGGAATTTTCAGAATAAGAATAAATCCAGAAAAAGGTTAACTGCGTCAGCATGACGTCGGCAGGTCAAAGGGGCTGATCCGGGTCAAACCTGACCAGGGGTCCCACTGGTCAGTGTCACGGTGCTGGTTAGGGTCGCTGACGTGTGGGACCAGTCAACGGCCACGTCAGCTGGGTCAACTCAGGCATGCGGGTCCCACTTGGTTTTAAACTAACCTAAACAGAAACAAAACTGGGATTAGTTAGGGCGTGGGGCCCATGCATCAGTGGCCCAGGGGGTTGGTTAGCGGTGTGTTTAGGCCCTAATCACGGCCACGTCGGCAGTCGCCGGAGTTCAGCCGGCGGCGACCAAGAGCGCGGCGAATGTTCGCCGGAGTGGCTCGGGTTTCATCTACAGGATACCGTTTGGGCCGCGGGCGGTACCGTTGGAAAGCTGGCACTCGGCCGCATCCAACGGAGGTGGAGGGAGGCCGTAGAATTGCCGGAGTTGGGCTCGGCGATGAGGTCAAGCGGCGGCGGGGCTCGGGTTCCAGTGGGCGCAAGGCTGCAGCTCGCGTACGGTGAACGGGGTGGCACAAGAGGCATCTAGGGGCGGCATAATCACACCTGTGCCGCGGGGGCAAGAAGGGGAAGCTCGGGAGCGCAGGCTCGCCAGCCATGGCGAACGGCGGCCCCGGTTGCTCATAGGGCGGTGGCTAGAGGAGAAAAACACCGACGGGGAGAGGGGTAAGAGGTGCAGGAGCTCACAGGGAGGCAGAGGAGATGGTCAGCGAGCTCGGGGACGACTTGGAGACGGTGAATTGGAGCCGGCGATCTTCGGTGCCCATCGGTGAAGACGACGACGATGGCGTCACTGCAGGGCTCCCGGCGTCGTGTGTGTTGACGGAGACGATGTACGCGACGAGTGTGGAGCTTCCAGACAAGTGGGGAGGCGAGGGGAGGCCAGTGGGCACGACGGCGGTGAGCTGCGCGCTGCGGGTGTGTTCGGGCGGCTGCGGGAGAGAGAGCCGGAGCGGTGGGGAGAGAGAGTGCAGCGAGTAAGGGAGAGGCGAGGGGGCTTCGAGGCATCTCCAGGCGCGGGATTGGGTTGACGGAGAGCGCGACACGACGAAGCAGGAGGTGGCCGAAGCCGCACGCGCGCGCGCCACGCCTCTCTGCCTACTGGCTGAAGGAAGAAGACGGGCATGCCCCTGTGGGCTGGCCAACAGTGCTGGGCCGTCCAGGTGGCTTCGGTAGGCGCCAGGTAAGTTGGCCCAGGTTAGTCTCTCTCTTTTATTTATTGTTTCTGTTTTCTATTATTCTGCAACTTTGTGGCTTTATAAAAATACTAAGTCAATCCCAAAAATCATGCAACTACTCCTGACCACTGTTGGAAATATATCTTATAGTAAACATTTCAGTTTGGGATTATTTGAGCATTTAAAATATGTTATAGCATTTAAATGCCCAAATGCAAATACTATATGATTTAATTCAGTGACCTTATGATGTCCTAGAAAAGTGTGCACCATTTTTGTCAGAGGTTCTAACCCAAGGCAAAGATGATGAACATTTTAGAAGGGCATTTCAGGTTCATTGAAAAAGATTTTAGTAAACCCTAGTTGTCTTCAGGGGGG
>NC_041385.1:453132883-453184644 GCF_002162155.2 Triticum dicoccoides
TCACTGCAGGGCTCCCGGCGTCGTATGTGTTGACAGAGACGATGTACGCGACGAGTGCGGAGCTTCCAGACAAGTGGGGAGGCGAGGGGAGGCCAGTGGGCACGACGGCGGTGAGCTGCGCGCTGCGGGTGTGTTCGGGCGGCTGCGGGAGAGAGAGCCGGAGCGGTGGGGAGAGAGAGTGCAGCGAGTAAGGGAGAGGAGAGGGGGCTTCGAGGCGTCTCCAGGCGCGGGATTGGGTTGACGGATAGCGCGACACGATGAAGTAGGAGGTGGCCGAAGCCGCACGCGCGCGCGCCACGCCTCTGCTCTGCCTACTGGCTGAAGGAAGAAGACGGGCATGCCCCTGTGGGCTGGCCAACAGTGCTGGGCCGTCCAGGTGGCTTCGGTGGCGCCAGGTAAGTTGGCCCAGGTTAGTCTCTCTCTTTTATTTATTGTTTCTGTTTTCTATTATTCTGCAACTTTGTGGCTTTATAAAAATACTAAGTCAATCCCAAAAATCATGCAACTACTCCTGACCACTGTTGGAAATATATCTTATAGTAAACATTTCAGTTTGGGATTATTTGAGCATTTAAAATATGTTATAGCATTTAAATGCCCAAATGCAAATACTATATGATTTAATTCAGTGACCTTATGATGTCCTAGAAAAGTGTGCACCATTTTTGTCAGAGGTTCTAACCCAAGGCAAAGATGATGAACATTTTAGAAGGGCATTTCAGGTTCATTGAAAAAGATTTTAGTAAACCCTAGTTGTCTTCAGGGGGGGTGTTGGGGGTTCTGTCATCCCCATTTCAAGTTTATTTGAAAAAATTAAACATGATGCACACATAAAGGGCTAGCCTAGTGCATGCCAGGACTAGGGATGTGACAACTCGCCCCCACTAAACAAGAATCTCGTCCCGAGATTCAAGACGTGAGGTAAGAGGGAAGGGGGGTCACAAAACTATCATAATCTTCATGATCCATTTGCTCTTCTTGAAGATGTTGATTCATTGCTTCAAATTGATCTTGACGTCTTTCCTTTCGAAAACTTCATCCAACACGACGACGATAGAAAGAAACTATACAGGAATCAATCTTCTCGAAGATCGAGCAACTTACGATCAATTCATGGAATGAGGCATAGAACACCTCTTGAGCTGAGATGTTCAAACACACTTCAGGAGGGATGGAAGAACAGATGACGGGGGTTCACTAGGTAGACAACAATTCCACACTTAAGAGGGTGGTGAATGGTTGTCAATGTAGCGAGGAGTTGAATTTCCATGATACCATAACGAGACATTTTGGAGGAGGTGACTCGTGGAATCATTTCCTTAAGTGGCAAAAATAATTACCTTTGATATAGAGATCATTGAGACTCTCTATATCAGCCTAAGGCAAATCACAGCAATCGTTTGGCGGAGTTCGAAGGAATGGCATACTCGGACTAGTATGTTTGATGTGGATTACCTTGTTGAAGACAACACAAGGGATGATTTTGCTTGCGCGTGCTCTCAAGAACTTGAGCATTTCCATATTCATCAAGGTTTTACCAACATCTGTGTCAAGGATCCTGGCAACACAACGTTCTACCATGATGAACAGCGATGGACGATGCATATACAAAGGAAGATAACCTTCTCAGATTTCACCTTAGCGAGGCCAATCTGGATGATTGACCGAGAGACATTTAGCACTCCGCTTCTAATGTTCTCCTTGATGTGCTAGCATAATCCATTCATAGATATGGTTTGATATCTAGAACATCAAGTAAAGGTCGGACTTCGGGAGCACAAGAATCATAAGGAATAACTACGGGAATAAATCCTACGAAATCCTTATGGGGAGGTGGCCAACTTCCTCAATCAAGATACTACAACAATAGGTCTTCCGGCTGGGTGTGTTAGCCACGACATCCACTTTACCGGGTTACAGAGAGACCAATATAATAGTTCTTGGGAATTGTTCCAACCATCATATCTGCCTGAGACTCAGATTTGGCTGGTGTCAGGATATTCCAGACTCACATGTCTAAAAAGAAGAGTTGCAACACAAATCGATAACGTTGCGAGATTCTCGGGAAATGAACTACGATAGCAAGCTCCAAAACATGAGCTGGTTCTGCTACACACATGTGAACACGTTGTCCTAGACAAAACATGATCACATGGTAGTCTTACAATATAACACTACCGAGTTCCATTGGGGAACCAGCATCGAGGATATCGAAGTCCTTGTGCACTTATCGATGAACTTCTTATCCTTGAGCAAGTCAATCAGTGGCTTGGCGTGCTAGGGACACATATGGAATGAAGATGATCAGTCTATTAGACCATGGAATACTTCGCACATGCATGACTGACTTGGGATGATTCCAAAGGAAGCAAAAACAATCTTTCTCGGATCCACAGCGGCAACTTACACCAAGTGCACGTGAATTAGAGGAAGTCACTTCTTTCATCCAAACATATGCTTCACGAACGGGTCATGAAGAAAATGCTTACACAAGTTTCCATTACTAACTTAGATGTTCAACATGAATCATGGAGAGGATAAAATGTTGCTGATGAGCACAACAACAAGTCATCGAGATTCCCATGGAGATGGAATTCCATAACTATGTAAACAAGGTGTTAGCATTGGTCAGACCAAAAGATATAATGGTGTATGCTCGAGGGATCAACCACGAGTAAGACAACATTAAGAACATCGTTGGTTCTGATTTGATTTGACAATAGCCCATAATCAAATCAAGGATTGGATAAGACATAGCACCGACAACTGATCACGAGGATCAATCGATGAAGATATCATCTTTCTTCAACAAACACACAAACGCAAGGATATCCCTTTGGAAATGAACTAAGCGGGACAAGCTTTCATCTTCCAACTCTCCAAGTTGTTGTTTAGCTTGACCAACTAGCTCAGGGGTATCCAACACAGACTCTTGGAGAAGGGGTGGTTTACAGGAATAAACCAACTTGATCATGAACTCAACATAGCGTTCAGGTGACAACCTGGTAATACTTCCGAGAAGATATTCGGAAAATCACAAACCACCGATATGTTACTAAGCTCCAGAACAACCTTGCTTTTGAGGGCAAGACGATATGATCACAAGAGCGAGGGACTGACTCAATCCTAACTCATTGATCGGAGAGTGCATCGGAAATAAGGACTAGGTAGCACGATTAATCTTAGAATCGTGATTCAAGAACCAACACACTAAGAATAAAATTATTGTCCTTTAACTACCAAGCAACAAGGTTGCTAGCAGTATTGATTTCACATATCACGATTCACTTGTCGGCATTCCGATTCAACAACACGGGGACCGAGAAATGAATAATGATGGCGAGAAGTATCACTGCACCAAGAATTCATAAGATGATGTGTAATTCCTATGACTTTCTTGACATAAAGAGGGTAATACTTCAGGATAGAACAGAACAAAAACTGGATTAGCATTTTGATCTGCGGAGCACAACTATTTTGACCCAATCCTGGATATGGATGAGGTACTGGAGTTTGTTTCTCCTAGTCATCCTGAATAGAATGGCTTGACGGACCACAAGAATAATAGGCATCGATGAACGATTACGCGCATACTCTTGACTATCAATTGATAGACGAGGGTCAGAAGACAACTAAAGAGGGACAACTCAAAGAAACATACGGTTTTCTGAGTTGTGGATGCATAGATTAGTATGCCGAACCAAGTTCAACAAGTTTCTTCCGGGTAATCCATGCAGAGAGGTAGGATTGGCAGAGTATCAACATAGAATCGAGAACTCATCGAGAGCATTCTTGTTGTGATCTCTTGGTTCAAGGAACTTCTGCCATAAGCGGTTCATAGTATTTGGAAGAAGGAAATACCACGGACCTCGAGGACTAACGCAAAGGTTACTAGTATCCTAAAGGAACTAGCAATCACTATCAACATGTGGTAAGTAGGGTAAATCTCAGGTTCAAAACCCAGAAGTAGAATACCTACTAACTAGTTGGCATCAAAGGATGCTTTCGAGAATGATGGCCAGAATCATCACACTGGAAACACGAACATGGCTAGATTACTAGATGATCCCCTAAGACACCTAGGGTCATAATACTAGCTCCAACATATATGTCAAGGCAATAAAGTACCTCAACTCACTGATTTGTGTGATTAATCTGACCAAAGGCACATCGGGAACAGGAGGAATGATTGCAAGTGCATCAGATTGTCTAGAAACCTGGGATGACTCGAACAGCATAACAGCTGTAAATGCTCCAAAAGATTTGAGACATACTACAAAAATGGTGGCATAACCACTTAGAAGCACAATATCAAGGTTTCGAGATCAACAGTTAACATACGGAAGTAGTAGGAACTGAACTGAAGCTTAGAACCATCAATCCTATAGGTCTACGGATTAGTAACACGTGATCCTAATAGAAAGAAGAGAAAGCCTAGTTCTTAATCCCCGTAGAAGAGAAGAGGTTGACTCAGATCAGAAGGGCATAAGGTATAAGGAGTAAAAAGAGCCTTACGTTCCATTCCACAATCAATTCCCTTATATAACTAAGCATTTCTAGAGTCAACTTCGACCAGCTTGGCTTGGTAATCCTACAGGCAGTCAAGCTCTGATACCAAAGCTGTCAGGACCCCGACTCAATGGCACATCGATCTAGCATGTAACACCTCATATCACTTTGCGGCCTCACACACGGTATTTCCACGGGTGTCGCCTTACCTTGCCTGGGACCGTTTGCGCCTTTTGGCACACGTATATGATAGTGTCGCTAGCATCCATATGACAAGGAGCCCCGGCTGACATGGCTAGTCGTAAACCCAAAGTGGCACTAACTTACAGGGACAGGCATACATGACCCAATTTCGAACGTGTCGGTCATCAACAAGTGAATCCAGGCTGTAGCACTGGGCTAGCAGGACTCCGGTAAACCAGGCTGTAGCGGGCTAACAGGACTCCGGTATTCATCGCGTGACATTTCCCCGTAGGGACAGACACAGGAACGAAGAAGGACACATGCCGGCCAGCCTAAGTGTTCCGGAGTAGTAGCAAGCTACCATGGCTCAGCGGAAGCACTAGGAGACATTTCTCGGTAAGAGAGGCTACTAAGGATAAATAACTAGATAGTCAGATCCCACACATACCAAGCATTTCAAAAACATACACACAATATGCTCGATATGTGCAAATACAACATGGCATCACAACATGACTCTACAACTCAAGTATCTTATTTAATAGGCTCTGAGGAGCGAGATATTACAAGCATGAGTCTCATGACCCAACATTCAGAGCAAACAAGTCAAGCACAAGCGGAAGCTTAACATGTCTGAGTACAGACATCTGCAAAAGAAAAAGGCTGAGAAGCCTGACTGTCTACCAGATCCTGCCGAGGGCACAAGATCGTAGCTGAGGTAACAAGCTAAACGTCGAAGTCCACGTGGAACTACTAGCGAGACTGAAGTCTCTCTGCAAAAACATAAATTAAGCAACGTGAGTACAAATGTACCCAGCAAGACTTACATCAGAACTAACTACATATGCATCATTATCAACAAAGGGGGTGGTGGGGTTTAACTGCAGCAAGCCAGCTTTGACTCGGTGGCTAACCTGAACTACGACTGCAAGTAACTCTTTTGAGGTGGCGCACACGAGTCCACATATTCACCATATCAATACACCACTATGGATCCGCTTCGATCTCCCTACGAGAACGCCATCCATAGCACTCACACTTATCTTGCAGGGGTGTACTTCTTCACACACGCTCTCACCACTTACCGCCGTTTACACGACATGTACTCGGCAACCTTCAAGCGGAAGCCCAGCGAGGGTGTCGGCCACGACCTGACTAACCACACAAGTCTCTCGTCCAGGTTTATCGCCTATTCGGGTTCCATCCGCAAGGAGATCCGGCCGGGGTGTCGCTCACGGCCCCAAATGATGTGTGCAGGGTTCCCAAGTCCACCATCCGGGTGCCACTTGGTACACCGGGCCACTGTGCCTAGTCTGTCCCAAGCCCACCTATACCGGGTGCCACTTGGTAGACTACTAACACTACCTACAAACACCAGAAACTAGTTGCAACTCCTGGACAGAGATCATGTTGATTAATAAGTCGAGAGGGGTCGAGTTAACGGAACCCAATGTGTGGTAGTAACTGTTCATGGATCACAAACACAGAACTCAGTTCCTGAGGACGGCTGCAATGAGACAACCCACCATGTACACCTACATGGCCGCTCACCGCTACCTTTACCAAATCGTGTTCACACACTTAGCTCACAAACAGTAGGACATGTTCACACACCTCCAATTCATCCCCGATGAATCAGACCGAACTCAACTCTAAGCAGTAGCAGGCATGACAAACAAGCATGAATGAGTAGGCACAACAGGGCTCAAACAACTCCTACTCATGCTAGTGGGTTTCATCTATTTACTGTGGCAATGACAGGTCATGCAGAGGATAAAGGGGTTCAGCTACCGCAGCAGGTAACAGATGAATCGTTGTTGTCCTAATGTAGTAAAAGAGAGCAGGAGCGAGAGAGTGGGATTGTATCGGAATGAACAAGGGGGTTTTGCTTGCCTGGCACTTCTGAAGATGATATAGCTCTTCATCGGTGTCATCGAACTCATCGTTGGAACATCATCTACTGAGGGGGGGGGGCAAACACCGACAACAAAGAAGAAACACAATCAATGCAATGCAGCAATATGATGCATGAATGTGACATGGCAATATGATGTGATTTGAGCTAATGCAACTAGCAGCAGGTTAAATGAAGTTGGTTTGAATCCAAGATTCAAATTCAAACTCCATATGTGGACATTTAAATACCATTTATATGATTTGTGCTAAACAGCAGCTATAAGTTGTTCTAACATGCATGAAAACAGTACAGATGGATAGATTGGATTTTTCTGATCATTTTTCATATATAAATTATTTCATTTGAAGTTACGGTTGAATTTCTATGATTTTTAGGAGTTTTGGACAATTTCTGGAATTTTCAGAATAAGAATAAAACCACAAAAAGGTTAACTGCGTTAGCATGACGTCGGCAGGTCAAAGGGGCTGATCTGGGTCAAACCTGACCAGGGGTCCCACTGGTCAGTGTCACGGTGCTGGTTAGGGTCGCTGACGTGTGGGACCAGTCAACGGCCACGTCAGCTGGGTCAACTCAGGCATGTGGGTCCCGCTTGGTTTTAAACTAACCTAAACAGAAACAAAACTGGGATTAGTTAGGGCGTGGGGCCCATGCGTCAATGGCCCAGGGGGTTGGTTAGCGGTGTGTTTAGGCCCTAATCACGGCCACGTCGGCAGTCGCCGGAGTTCAGCCGGCGGCGACCAAGAGCGCGGCGAATGTTCACCGGAGTGGCTCGGCTTTCATCTACAGGATACCGTTTGGGCCGCGGGCGGTACCGTTGGAAAGCTGGCACTCGGCCGCATCCAACGGAGGTGGAGGGAGGCCGTAGAATTGCCGGAGTTGGGCTCGGCGATGAGGTCAAGCGGCGGCGGGGCTCGGGTTCCAGTGGGCGCAAGGCTGCAGCTCGCGTACGGTGAACGGGGTGGCACAAGAGGCATCTAGGGGCGGCATAATCACACCTGTGCCACGGGGGCAAGCAGGGGAAGCTCGGGCGCGCGGGCTCGCCGGCCATGGCGGACGGCGGCCCCGGTTGCTCATAGGGCGGTGGCTAGAGGAGAAAAACGCCGACGGGGAGAGGGGTGAGAGGTGCAGGAGCTCACAGGGAGGCAGCGGAGAAGGTCAGCGAGCTCGGGGACGACTTGGAGACGGTGAATTGGAGCCGGCGATCTTCGGTGCCCGTCGGTGAAGACGACGACGATGGCGTCACTGCAGGGCTCCCGGCGTCGTATGTGTTGACAGAGACGATGTACGCGACGAGTGCGGAGCTTCCAGACAAGTGGGGAGGCGAGGGGAGGCCAGTGGGCACGACGGCGGTGAGCTGCGCGCTGCGGGTGTGTTCGGGCGGCTGCGGGAGAGAGAGCCGGAGCGGTGGGGAGAGAGAGTGCAGCGAGTAAGGGAGAGGAGAGGGGGCTTCGAGGCGTCTCCAGGCGCGGGATTGGGTTGACGGATAGCGCGACACGATGAAGTAGGAGGTGGCCGAAGCCGCACGCGCGCGCGCCACGCCTCTGCTCTGCCTACTGGCTGAAGGAAGAAGACGGGCATGCCCCTGTGGGCTGGCCAACAGTGCTGGGCCGTCCAGGTGGCTTCGGTGGCGCCAGGTAAGTTGGCCCAGGTTAGTCTCTCTCTTTTATTTATTGTTTCTGTTTTCTATTATTCTGCAACTTTGTGGCTTTATTAAAAATACTATATCAATCCCAAAAATCATGCAACTACTCCTGACCACTGTTGGAAATATATCTTACAATAAACATTTCAGTTTGGGATTATTTGAGCATTTAAAATATGTTATAGCATTTAATTGCCCAAATGCCAATACTATATGATTTAATTCAGTGACCTTATGATGTCCTAGAAAAGTGTGCACCATTTTTGTCAGAGGTTCTAACCCAAGGCAAAGATGATGAACATTTTAGAAGGGCATTTCAGGTTCACTGAAAAAGATTTTAGTAAACCCTAGTTGTCTTCAGGGGGGTGGGGTTCTGTCATCCCCATTTCAAGTTTATTTGAAAAAATTAAACATGATGCACACATAAAGGGCTAGCCTAGTGCATGCCAGGACTAGGGATGTGACAACTCCCCCTTTGGCAGAGTGCCGGCGAAGGCTCCAAGATGAGATCTCGCGGATACAGAAGGTTACGGTGGTGGAAATTGTGTTTCGTCTGCTCCCTGGATGTTTTCGGGGTACGTAGGCTTATATAGGAGGAAGAAGTACGTCGGTGGATGCCCGAGGGGCCCACGAGACAGGGGCGCGCCCTATGGGGGGGCGCCCTCCTATCTCGTGGAAGCTTCGGCTGCTTCTTGACTTGCACTCCAAGTCCTCTGGATCTCGTTCGTTCCAAAAATCATGCTCCCGAAGGTTTCATTCCGTTTGGACTCTGTTTTATATTCCTTTTCTTAGAAATACTGAAATAGGCAAAAAAACAGCAATGTGGGTTGGGCCTCCGGTTAGTAGGTTAGTCCCAAAAATGATATAAATGTATAAAATAAAGCCCATAAACATCCAAAACGGGTAATATAATAGCATGGAACAATCAAAAATTATAGATACGTTGGAGACGTATCAAGGAGACAAACACGGAGTTCGGCACTAGGCGTAGAATCTTCATAGTCTGGCCGCATTCCATGGGTTCGGCTCGAGTTGATTGTGTGATGTATCACACAGACGGTACGCACCTCCAGTGAGAACTTTGTCGATGATGAAGGGCCCTCCCACTTGGGCTTGAGCTTGTCCTTTTTCTTCTCTGGTAGGTGTAGAACGAGTTCACCAATGTTATAGGTTTTGGCCCGCACTTCTCTGCTTTGATACCTTCGAGCTTGCTGTTGATAGAATGCGGAACGGGCCTTCGCGATGTCGCGCTCCTCCTCCAGGGCATCTAAGTTGTCCTGCCAATCCAGCTCGGCTTCTCTCTCTTCGTACATGCGCACTCTGGGTGAATCATGGATGATATCACAGGGTAGCACTGCCTCTGCACCGTACACCATAAAAATGGTGTGTATCCAGTTGTGCGATTCGGCGTGGTTCGCAACCCCCATAATACGGAATCAAGCTCCTTGACCCAGTGCGTTTCTGATTCCTTCAAGGATCGCACTAGTCTGGGTTTGATACCGCTCATAATAAGACTATTCCCTCGTTCGACTTGGCCGTTTGTTTGGGGGCGATAGACGGAAGCGTAATCAAGTTTTATGCCCAGTTTGCTGCACCATGTTTTCATCTCATCGGCTGTAAAGTTAGAGTCGTTATCGGTGATGATGTTGTGGGGGACATCATAGCGGTGTACGACCCCGGATATAAAGTCTATCACTGGTCCGGATTCAGCCGTTTTAACTGGTTTGGCTTCTATCCATTTGGTGAATTTATCGACCATGACCAACAGGTATTTCTTCTTATGGCTTCCTCCTTTAAGGGGTCCAACCATATCGAGTCCCCAGACCGCAAAGGGCCAAGTGATGGGGATTGTTTGAAGGGCGGTGGGTGGCATATGGCTTTGATTTGCAAAAAGCTGGCAACCAACGCAGTGTTGGACAAGGTCTTGTGTGTCTGCCCGGGCTGTTGGCTAGTAGAAACCTGTACAGAAGGCCTTGCTTACGAGCACCCGAGCTGTGGCATGGTGGTCGTCGAGTCCGGCATGAATTTCAGCCAAGAGCTGCCGCCCTTCCTCTTCAGAGATGCACCTTTGGAGTACTCCAGTTGCGCTTTTCTTATAAAGCTCTCCCTCGTGGACTTTGTAGGTTTTAGAGCGCCGCACAATGCAGCGTGCCTCATTTTAGTCCTCCGGGAGTTCCTACCTATTTAAGTAAGCTAGGAAGGGTTCTGTCCACGGGGCGATGACCGCCATGATCACATGGGCTGAGGGTGTGATTTCGGTGGTGGAGCCTCCGATTACGTCAGATTGTTTGGGATCTGGGATTGTATAAGGATTTGGATTAGTATTGTCGGACTCCCCTTCCCATACCACAGATGGCTTGAACAGCCTTTCCAAAAAGATATTTAGTGGGACGGGGTCACGTTTAGCGCCGATGCGGGCGAGAATATCCGCCGCTTGATTGTTTTCTCGAACCACATGGTGGAATTCGAGCCCCTCGAATCGAGCTGACATTTTGAGAACGGCATTATGGTAAGCCGCCATTTTCGGGTCCTTGGTGTTAAAGTCTCCATTTATTTGGGATATTGCGAGGTTTGAATCCCCGCGTACTTCAAGACGTTGAATGCCCATGGAGACTGCCATCCGTAGACCATGCAACAGAGCCTCATACTCTGTTGTATTGTTGGAATCTATGTAAAATATTTGGAGTACGTATTGTACTATATCTCTAGTGGGGTATGTCAGGACGACACCAGCCCCTAGACCAGCTAGCATGTTAGAGCCGTCAAAGTGCATGATCCAATTGGAGTACGCGTCGTACTCTTTAGGGAGTTCGGCTTCTGTCCATTCGGCGACGAAGTTAGCAAGTACTTGCGACTTAATGGCCCGTCGTGGTATGTATGTTATGTCGAACGGGAGGAGATCGATAGCCCATTTTGCAATCCGGCCCGTGGCATCGCGGTTATTTATTATGTCATTGACTAGTACTTCAGAGGCCACCATGATTGAACACTCTTGGAAGTAGTGTCGTAGTTTTCAGGATGCCATGAAGACCGCATATGCTATCTTTTGATAATGTGGGTACCATGACTTGCTTGGAGTGAGGACGGTGGATACGTAGTATACCGGCTTTTGTAATGGGAATTTATGTTCATCTGTCTCTCGTTCGACGATGAGCACTGCGCTTACAACCTGGTGTGTTGCAGCTATGTATAGCAACATGGGTTCGCCGACATTTGGCGCTGCCAGAATTGGATTGGTGGCCAAGAGGGCTTTTATTTCCTCCAGCCCTGCCGTGGTCGCATCCGTCCACTCGAAGTGTTCGGTGCATCGAAGAAGGCGATAAAGAGGTAGCGCCTTTTCTCCTAATCGGGAGATAAAGCGGCTAAGGGCAGCCACGCATCGAGTTAATTTCTGGATTTGCTTGAGGTTTGTTGGGGTAGCCAACTGTGACAGAGCTCGGATTTTAGCCGGATTTGCTTCGATTCCTCTATTACAGACAATAAAGCCCAAGAGTTTTCCGGCTGGTACGCCGAAAACGCATTTCTCCGGGTTGAGCTTGATGTCGTATGTTCGGAGATTGTCGAACGTAAGCCTCAAGTCGTCTATTAATGATTTGATGTGTCTGGTTTTAATGACCATGTCATCTATGTAAGCTTCCACTGTTCTGCCGATGTTTGTTTCCAGGCATGTATGAATCATGCATTGATAGGTTGCACCGGCATTTTTGAGCCCGAAAGGCATGGTGTTAAAACCGAAGGGACCGTATGGAGTGATAAATGCTGTTGCGGCTTGATCGGACTCTGCCATCTTGATTTGATGGTATCCGGAGTATACGTCGAGGAAACACAATGAATCGTGTCATGCGGTAGCATCGATAATTTGATCGATGTGGGGGAGGGGGAAGGGATCATTAGGTCAAGCCTTATTAAGGTCTTTGAAATCGACGCATAGGCGCCAGGATTTGTCCTTCTTTGGTACCATCAGCAGGTTTGCTAGCAAGTCCGGATGTTTTATTTCTCTAATGAAACCGGCCTCGAGTAGCTTGGCTAGCTCCTCTCCCATGGCTTGTCACTTGGGTTCTGAAAAGCACCGAAGAGTCTGCTTGACCGGCTTGTATCCCTTTAGTATGTTTAGGCTATGTTCGGCCAGCCTGCGTGGGATACCTGGCATGTCTGAAGGATGCCAGGCAAAAATGTCCCAATTCTCGCGAAGGAACTCTCGTAGTGCGGCGTCTATTGTGGGGTTCAGCTCTGCCCCAATTGATGCTGTTTTTGTAGGGTCCGTTGGGTGGACCTGGAATTTGACTATTTCGTCTGCTGGCTTAAAAGAGGTGGACTTGGGTCGTTTGTCGACTATCACGTCGTCCTTGTCCACTACGGAACGCAGCTTAGTTAATTCTTCGGCCGCGAGGGCTTCGGATAATGCCTCCAGGGCTAGTGCGGCAGTTTTATTTTCGGCACGTAGTGCTATGTCCGGATCACTGGCTAGAGTGATGATCCCATTGGGCCCCGGCATCTTGAGTTTCATGTACCCGTAATGGGGTATAGCTTGGAAGCTTGTGAATGCATCTCGTCCCAAAAGGGCGTGGTATCCGCTACTAAACGGGACCACTTGGAATGTGATTTCTTCAGACCTATAATTCTCCGATGTGCCGAATACCACATCCAATGTGATTTTCCCTGCGCATCGGGCCTCCCGACTAGGGATGATTCCCCTGAAGGTTGTGCTGCTTTGATCAATGCGACTCTTATCTATTTCCATCTTGTTAAGAGTTTCCTCATATATGAGGTTTAATCCGCTACCGCCGTCCATCAGCACTTTAGTAAGTCGAAATCCGTCCACTATTGGACTAAGGGCTAGAGCGGCTGGTGCTCCGACTGTTCGGAATTGAGGTTCGTCGCTGGTGTTGAAGGTTATGGCCGTATCGTCCCACGGGTTTATTGTTGCGACGTGGTAGACTTGAGCGAGGCTGCGGAGTGCTCGCTTGCGCCTGTTATTTGAGGCGAATGTCTCGAAGACAGTCAGTACTGTATTGTTATTTTCTGCGGGATGGTGCACTGTGGTATTGTTGATGAGAAGGTCCTCACCGCTCTTGGCCACCTGCCGGAGTATCCAACATGCTCTAAGGCTGTGTGTTGGTATGGTGTCCGGTGTGCTGTGAATTTTACACGGCCTGTTGAGCCATCCCTCCAGTACGGTTCCATGCCCTGTAGAGGGATTTGGCTTCTTTGTAATTCTATCGGGTGACTTGCGAGAGCGCACCCTTTTAGTTCGGACGAGGGGTTTAGTTAGGGCCGGAGGATCCCAGAATTTTGTTCGGGTCTTCCAGGCGCTTTCCATCGCGCAGTACTTCTGTACTATGGCCGCTAGGTCGGCAAAGTGTGCGATGTCATGGCGACTTATGGCATTGAGAATTCCCTTGTCCGTGCAATTTTTGCAAAAGAATGAGATTGCGTCTTCCTTGTGACAGTCCTTATCCTTCCTCATTACAAGGAGGAATCTGGCCCAGAAGTGGTGTACTGTCTCTTGGGGCTCTTGTCTGATATGGGAAAGATCGCTTACATCTGGGTGGGTGGGTGAAATTAAGTCCACATCCTGACCCAATCGGGAACCCAGGGGCGAAGGAGCTCCCGAGCTTGGCGGCTCGGGCTCCAAGATATTGCCCAATATTCGTGGCCCGCTCTCCGATTCTAACTTTGGAGCTTGGGCCACGTTCTCCCGTAAACGGGTATCCGGCTCAGAGAGCTCGGGAATCCGGACATAGTTCGTCCTCAAAGTAGAGGAAGAGTTGCCGTTTTGTTCCTCCACCACCGCTATCTGATGGGTGATCGGTGGAGAGTTAATCTCCCTTAGGTCGGGTTTAAGCCCGATCCGATCATAATCCGTTAAGACCCCCAGGGCGGCGATGCGGTCCAAGAGCCCGTTAAAGGAGGAGAGCTCCATTGGATCCGTCTGCTCGGTGAATTTCGGGCTGACGTGGAGGTTGTTTTTTGATGACCTGCAATGTCATTGTCGGTGCGACGGTCGAACGGGCGGCCATGACGAAATCGCCCAGCCGGAGAGTTTGGCCTACATCCAAGGATCCTTCGGAGGTAATGTTATCCTTGATAATGAGGCGAGCCATCAAGCCCTATCGGGACGGCACAGTGGAACTCTCAATGAAAGCACCAATGTCGGTGTCAAAACCGGCGGATCTCGGGTAGGGGTCCCGAACTGTGCGTCTAAGGCTAATGGTAACAGGAGGCAGGGGACATTATGTTTTACCCAGGTTCGGGCCCTATCGATGGAGGTAATACCTTACTTCCTGCTTGATTGATCTTGATGATATGAGTATTACAAGAGTTGATCTACCACGAGATCGTAGAGGCTAAACCCTAGAAGCTAGCCTATGATTATGATTGTTGTTGTCCTACGGACTAAACCCTCTGGTTTATATAGACACCGGAGAGGGCTAGGGTTACAAAGAGTCGGTTACAGAGAAGGAAATCTTCACATACGAATATCCAAGCTTGCCTTCCACGCAAAGAAGAGTCCCATCCGGACACGGGACGAAGTCTTCAATCTTGTATCTTCATAGTCCAACAGTCCGGCCAAAGTATATAGTCTGGCTGTCCGAGGACCCCTTAATCCAGGACTCCCTCAGTCATCATGGCTCATGTCATCGCAGCCTCATGAGGCTGGGTACCTGCATAGAATTCTCCGCAACCCGGGAGGCAACCTGGAGAGGATGCCCCTCTGGAGGTCTTGATGTTGGCCTCCTCGCGAGGCTGGGTGCCCCCGCGAGGGTATTGCCTTGGAGGGTCTTGCAGCTGGGCCGTACCGGGCCGTTGATGGACCCATGTGCTGGGCCACAGGCAGGCAAGTCTGGGTCCCCCGAACCCAGAACGCCGACATCATCTGAGCCAGGTCTATGCAGAGATGATATGCACGAGTAGAACACAAAGAATTGTGGGCGGTGATAGTCATACTGCTTACCACCAACATCTTATTTTGATTCGGCGGTATTGTGGGATGAATCGGCCCAGACCAACCTTACATGTCCACGCACATGAGACCGGTTCCACTGACTAACATGCAACTTGTTTTACACAAAGGTGGCTGGCGGGTGTCTGTTTCTCCTACTTTAGTTGAATCGAATTTGACTACGGCCGGTCCTTGAAGAAGGTTAAAACGGCAAACGTGATAAATCACCGTTGTGGTTTTGTGCTACCTCTTGAGCTTGTGTTGGTTTTTCCCTTGAAGAGGAAAGGGTGATGCAGCAAAGTAGCGTAAGTATTTCCCTTGGTTTTGAGAACCAAGGTATAAATCTAGTAGGAGACGACGCACAAGTCATTGAATACCTACACAAACAATCAAGAACTTTGCAACCAATGCGATAAAGGGGTTGTTGATGACCAGTAAGTATACGGGATAGTTGTAGCCTCTTTCATAAGTAAGAGTGTCGAACCCAACGAGGAGCTAAAGGTAGAACAAATACTCTCTCAAGTCCTATCTGCCACTGATACGACTCTACGCACACTTGACGTTCGCTTTACCTAGAACAAGTATGAAACTAGAGGTACTTTGTAGGTGTTGTTGGAAAGGGTTGCAAGATAATAACGAACACGTAAATAAAAAGTAGGGGCTGTTTAGATAAATAAACAATAAAGTAAATATAGCAAGTGTGGAAAAGTGGTGGTAGGAGTTGCGGAATTCTATGAGTACTTTACTAGACCAATAGCAAGTTTTATGTGGGAGAGGCCACTGCTAGCATGTCATCCCTGACTTGGAATTATATGCACTTATGATTGGAACTATTAGCAAGCATCTACAACTACTAACGTTCATTAAGGTAAAACCCAACCATAGCATTAAGATATATTGGCCCCCCTTCAATCCCGTATGCATCAATTTCTATGCTAGGTTGAAGCTTCAGTCACTCTTGCCCTCCAATACATAGTTCTATCAACATACAACTAACCCTATGGTGTGATCCACGCGCGCGCTCATATGATGGGCACCAAAGGATAGCAACATAACCACAAGCAAATTAAATCAATCATAGCAATTCATCAACCACCAATGGACAACGAAAATCTACTCAAACATCATAGGATGGCAACGCATCATTCGATAATAATATGAAGCATAAAGCACCATGTTCAAGTAGAGGGTACATTGGGTTGCGGGAGAGTGGACCGCTGTAGATAGAGGGGGGAAGGTGATGGAGATGTTGGTGAAGATGGCGGAGGTGTTGGTGAAGATCGCGGTGATGATGATGGCCCCTGGCGGCGTTCTGGCGCCACCGGAAGCAAGGGGGAGAGAGCCCCCCTTCTTCTTATTCTTCCTTGACCATCTCCCTAGATGGGAGAAGGGTTTCCCCTGTGGTACTTGGCTCCCATGACTTGGGAGGGGCAAGAGCCCCTCCGAGATTGGATTTATCTCTCTGTCTCTCTCTGTTTCTGCGTTCTCTGATTCTGCCCCTTCACCGTTTCTTTTATATCCATAACTCCGATTGGGGTGAATCTTTCGCCTAGATCTTTTTCATAAAATTAGCTTTCTTGCGGCAAAAGAAGAGCGTCAACCACCTTACGGGGTGCCCACGAGGGTCCAGGGCACGCCTGCCCCCTGGGGTGCGCCCCCTGTCTCGTGGCCCCCTCGGGCACCGTCTCGCGTTGGTTTTTCTTCCCAAAAATCGTAAATATTCCAAAAATAATCTCCGTCCATTTTTATCCCATTTGGACTCTGTTTGATATTGGGTTTCTGCGAAACATAAAACATGCAACAAATAGGAACTGACACTGGGCACTGGATCAATATGTTAGTCCCAAAAATAGTATAAAAAGTTACCAAAAGTATATGAAAGTTGAATATTATTGGCATGGAACAATCAAAAATTATAGATACGACGGAGACGTATTAGCATCCCCAATCTTAATTCCTGCTCGTCCTCGAGTAGGTAAATGATAAAAAGATAATTTTTGAAGTGGAATGCTACCTAGCATAATCTTCATCATGTAATCTAGTCATGGCATGAATATTAAGACACGGGTGATTCAAAGCAATAGTCTATCATTTGACATAAAAACAATAATAATTTGGGCATCCCAACAAACAATCATGCCTTTCAAAATATCAATGCTAAAGAACGCTATCCCTACAAAATCATATAGTTAGGCCATGCTTCATTTTCATCACACAAAATACTCCCATCATGCACAACCCCGGTTTCACCCAAGCAATTGGTTCATCCTTTTTAACGCGCTTTAGCTTTTTCAACTCTTACGCAATACATGAGGGCAAGCCATGGACATAGCACTATGGGTGGAGTAGAGTATGATGATGGAGGTTGTGTGAAGAAGACAAAAAGGGAGAAAGTCTCACATCGACGCGGCTAATCAACGGGCTATGGAGATGCCCATCAATTGATGTCAATGCGAGGAGTAGGGATTGCCATGCAACGGATGCACTAAGAGCTATAAGTGTATGAAAGCTCAAACTGGAAACTAAATGGGTGTGCATCCAACCTGCTTGCTCATGAAGACCTCAGGCATTTGAGGAAGCCCATCATCGAAATATACAAGCCAAGTTCTATAATGAAAATTCCCACTAGTATAAGAAAGTGACAATATAGGAGACTCTCTATATGAAGAACATGGTGCTACTCTGAAGCACAAGTGTGGTAAAAGGATAGTACTGCCCCTTCTCTCTTTTTCTCTCATTTTTTTATTTTCTCTTTTTTTATCTTTTTTTATTATTATTTTGGTGGGCTTTTTGGCCTCTTTTTTTATTTGGGCTTCTTTGGCCTCTTTTATTTTTTCATAAAGTCCGGAGTCTCATCCCGACTTGTGGGGGAATCATAGTCTCCATCATCCTTTCCTCACTGGGGCAATGCTCTAATAATGATGATCATCACACTTTTATTTACTTACAACTCAATATTACAACTCGATATTAGAACAAAGATATGACTCTATATGAATGCCTCCGGCAGTATACCGGGATATGCAATGAATCAAGAGTGACATGTACGAAAATTATGAGGGTGGCCTTGCCACAAATACAATGTCAACTACATGATCATGCAAGGAGCAATATGACAATGATGGAGCGTGTCATAATAACGGAATGGTGGAAAGTTGCATGGCAGTATATCTTGGAATGGCTATGGAAATGCCATAATAGGTAGGTATGGTGGTTGTTTTGAGGAAGGTAAATAATGGGTTCATGATACCGGCGAAAGATGTGTGTCATAATAGAGGCTAGCAAAGTGGAAGGGTGAGTGTGCGTATATCCATGGACTCACATTAGTTATAAAGAACTCATATACTTATTGCAAAAGTCTACTTGCCCTCGAAGCAAAGTACTACTACGCATGATCCTAGGGGAAGGGTTGGTAGGAGTTAACCATCGCGCAATCCCGACCTCCACTCATAAGGAAAGCAATCAAAGAACACCTCATTCTCCAACTTCGTTACATAACGGTTCACCATACGTGCATGCTACGGGACTTGCAAACCTCAACACAGGTATTTCTCAATTTCATAATTACTCAACTAGCATGACTCTAATATCACCACCTTTATATCGCAAAACTATTGCAAGGAATCAAACATATCATATTCAGTGATCTACAAGTTTTATGTAGGATTTTATGACTAACCATGTGAATGACCAATTCCTGTCATATCTCTAAATAGATATAAGTGAAGCAAGAGAGTTTAATTCTTTCTACAAAAGATATTCCCACACTCTAACAAATATAAGTGAAGCAAAAGAGCATTCTACAAATGGCGGTTTTCTATGTGAAGAGAAACGCGCAATCCAAACTTCAAATGATATAAGTGAAGCACATGAAGCATTCTATAAAGCCATACTCAAAAGATTTAAGTGAAGTGCAATGAGCATTCTATAGATCAACCAAGGACTATCTCATACTAGCATGGTGCATAAAAGAAAAGTGAAAACTAAATGCAAAAGACGCTCCAAGACTTGCACATATCGCATGAACGAAACGAATCCTGAAAACATACTGGTACTTGTTGAAGAAAGAGGGGATGCCTTCCGGGGCATCCCCAAGCTTAGACGCTTGAGTCTCCTTGAATATTTACTTGGGGTGCCTCGGGCATCCCAAGCTTGATCTCTTGCCTCTTTTCCTTTTCCTCATATCGAGACCTCCTCGATCAAACAGTTCATCCACACAAAACTTCAACAGAAAACTCAGTAAGATCCGTTAGTATAATAAAGCAAATAACTACTCCAAGTACTATAGCAAACCAATTGATATTTTGTTTTTTCATTGTGTCTACTGTAATATAACTTTTCCATGGCTTAATCCACTGATATAAATTGATAGTTTCATAAAAACAAGCAAACTATGCATCAAAAACAGAATCTGTCAAAAACAGAACAGTCTGTAGCAATCTGAACATTCACCATACCTATGGTACCCCAAAAATTCTACAAAAATTAGGAAAAATAAACAAGTTGTACAGCAAGACACTACAAAACGAATCAGAACCGTTTGACGTTTCAATAAAAAAATGTAAAATCACGCACTACAGCCAAAGTTTCTGTCCCGCACCGTACAAACCAACAAGCATTGTAAACATCCTAAAGGAAAACCTTAGCACATTATTTTTATAATACAATGGAATTGTACAAGGGGATAATTATTTTTGATGAAAATTTTCTGTAATTAAGATTCACAAAGTTTCCGTGAGCATGAACAAAGTTCAAGGCTAGCTCCCACTTCAACAATGCTTGTCTTTCTCACTTTCACTTTCCTTTTTGAAAAGTTTTGGGTTCACCTCTTTATTTTTTTGTTTTTAGACTATATAAAAGCACTCAACAGAAATAAATGACTCTCTAAAACTTTCGGGTTGTCTCCCTGGCAGCGCTTTCTTTAAACCCATTAAGCTAGGCATATAGTGCTCAAGTAATGAATCCACCCGGATCCCAAGGTATATCAAAGCCAATTTTAATTAACAATGATTTGTAATTTAGTAGTGAGCACAAAGTAACATATATCATGCAACAACGAAGTCTAACTCTCTTCCTATGCATCGGCATGTCATAAAAGAACAATTCATGCACACATAGTAAAGGCCAATGCATAGTATAAACAGTTTCTTGCAATTCTATCATGTTGGAAACAAAAAGAGGCAGAGATGTAGTTCCTCTCTCATAATAATTGCAAGTAGGAGCAGCAAGCACATGCATATTATATCTATAAAAATTATCATGTGCAATGGTAAAAGGCAACCCATCAATATAATCCTTAATAAGCACAAACTTCTCCGATATAGTGTAGTCGGGAGAATTCAAAAAGATAATAGGACTATCATGCATGGGTGCAATAGCAACAATTTCATGTTTAACATAAGGAACTATAGCAACTTCATCTCCATAAGAATCATTCATATTGGCATCTTGGCCACAAGCATGGCAAGCATCATAAAAAATGGATATTTCAAGAGAATCAACGGGATCATAGCAATCATCATAGCAATCATCCTTCGGTAAGCATGAAGGGGAATTAAACAATGTATGAGTTGAAGAGTTACTCTCATTAGAACGTGGGCACGGGTAGCTAATCCGCTCTTCCTCCTTTTGTTCTTCGCTCTCCTCATCATCTTTTTCATCCAATGAGCTCACAGTTTCATCAATTTCTTCTTCCATAGCTTCCTACAAAATATTAGTCTCTTCTTGGACAGCGGAGACTTTCTCAATAAATGCATCAATATTGTAATTGTATTCATAATTCTTATAAAAATATTTAAGTATAGCAAAATTTTCAGGTCTATAAACTGAATCATCAAAATCTTCAAATGTTTTAAACATAGATTCAATCTCATAAGCAACCATAAAAGCAACAAATTCTTCTATTTGTTCCACATCATAGTAATCATATATACCATTAGCATAAGAAGCTAAGGTTTTATCATCATTAAATTTGCATGAAAAGGGAAGGTGTGGAGCCTTCATCCTAGAGCAACAAGTATAATCATGTCTCAAGCATAGATCCCGAGCATACCAACACAACATAGAAATTTGATCCCATAATAGTTTCCCTTTTTGTGTCAAGCAATAATCCCTAAAGTATTCACGTTGATCCAACGTGTCTCCCATAACAAAATTGAATGGGGTTTTCTCAGGATTATCAAAGTAGTACATAATTTCTTTCACATAACGAGCATCGAGGGTTTTAGGAGGTTCCACGTCTCCATGAGTAGCAAGTAAACCTAATTTTTTTGGTATTTCTTATTCCATATCCATAACTAAAGATAGGAAACAACTAAGAACAGCAAATAAAAATTACTTGGTGATAAAGCAAACAAGCACACACGAGAATATTCACCCCACGCTATGGCTCCCCGGCAACGGCGCCAGAAAAAGGTCTTGATGACCCGCAAGTATATGAGATAGTTGTAGCCTCTTTCGATAAGTAAGAGTGTTGAACCCAACGAGGAGCTAAAGGTAGAACAAATACTCTCTCAAGTCCTATCTACCATTGATACGACTCTACGCATGCTTGATGTTCGCTTTACCTAGAACAAGTATGAAACTAGAGGTACTTTGTAGGTGTTGTTGGAAAGGGTTGCAAGATAATAAAGAACACATAAATAAAAAGTAGGGGCTGTTTAGATAAATAAACAATAAAGTAAATATAGCGGGTGTGGAAAAGTGGCGGTAGGAGTTGCGGAATTGTCCCTAAGCAATTGAGTTCTTTACTACACCGATAGCAAGTTTTATGTGGGAGAGGCCACTTCTAGCATGTCATCCCTGACTTGGAATTCTATACACTTATGATTGGAACTATTAGCAAGCATCCCGCAACTACTAACATTCATTGAGGTAAAACCCAACCATAGTATTCACGGTCACTTGCAAAAGTGAGATCTGATAGAGATAATAAAGTAAATATTTTTGGTATTTTTGTTGTATAGATTGGAAAGTAAATATTGTAAAATAGTAAACGAGATTCACCAATATAGAAAAGAGATGCAATATAATGGAAAAGAGACCCGGGGGCCATAGGTTTCACTAGTGGCTTCTCTCGAGATAGCATGTATTACAGTGGGTGAACAAATTACTGCCGAGTAATTGATCGAAAAGCGCATAATTATGAAGACATCTAAGGCAATGATCATGAACATAGGCATCACGATCGTGTAAAGTAGGCCGACTCCTGCCTGCATCAACTACTATTGTTACTCCACACATTGACCGCTATCCAGCATGCATCTAGAGTATTAAGTTCATAAGAACGGAGTAACGCATTAAGCAAGATGACATGATGTAGAGGGATAAACTCAAGCAATATGACATATACCCCATCTTTTTATCCTCGATGGCAACAATACAATACGTGCCTTGCTGCCCCTACTGTCACTGGGAAAGGACACCGCAAGATTGACCCCAAAGCTAAGCACTTCTCCCATGGCAAGAAAGATCAATCTAGTAGCCAAACTAAATCGATAATTCGAAGAGACTTGCAAAGATATCAAATCATGCATATAAGAATTCAGAGAAGGACCAAATAATATTCATGGATAATCTTGTTCATACATCCACAATTCATCGGATCTCGGCTAACACACTTTAAAAGAGTATTACATCAAATAGATCTCCAAGAACATCGAGGAGAACTTTGTATTGAGAATCCAAGAGAGAGAAGAAGCCATCTAGCTAATAACTATGGACCCGAAGGTGTGTGGTAAACTACTCATGCTTCATCAGAGAGGCAATGGTGTTGATGTAGAAGCCCTCCATGATCGATTCCCCCTCTGGCAGATCACCCGAAAAGGCCCCAAGATGGGATCTCATGGGTACAGAAGGTTGCGGTAGCGGAAAAGTGGTTTCATGGCTCCCCCTGATGTTTTTAGGGTATAAGAGTATATATATGCGAAAGAAGTACGTCGGTGGAGCTATGAGGGGCCCACGAGGGTGGGGGTGCGCCTAACCCCCTGGGCGTGCCCTCCTGTCTCGTGGACGCCTCGTGGCATCTCTGACTTCAACTCCAAGTCTTCTGGTTTGCTTTCGGTCCAGGAAAGATCATCGCAAAGGTTTCATTCCGTTTGGACTCCGTTTGGTATTCCTTTTCTGCAAAACTCTAAAATAGGCACAAAATACAGAAACTGGCACTAGGCCTCCGGTTAATAGGTTAGTCCCGAAAATAATATAAAAGAGCATATTAAAGCCCATTAAACATCCAAAACAGATAATATAATAGCATGGAACAATTAAAAATTATAGATATGTTGGAGACATATCAAGCATCCCCAAGCTTAATTCTTGCTCGTCCTCGAGTAGGTAAATGATAAAAACAGACTTTTTGATGTGGAATGCTACCTAACATATTTATCAATGTAATTTTATTTATTGTGGCATGAATGTTCAGATCCGAAAGATTCAAGACAAAAGTTTAATATTGACATAAAAATAATAATACTTCAAGCATACTAACAAAGCAATCATGTCTTCTCAAAATAACATGGACAAAGAAAGTTATCCCTACAAAATCATATAGTTTGTCTATGCTCTATCTTCATCACACAAAGTATTTAATCATGCACAACCCCGGTTTCAGCCAAGCAATTGTTTCATACTTTAGTATTCTTAAACTTTTCCAATTTTCACGCAATACATGAGCGTGAGCCATGGACATAGCACTATATGTGTAATAGAATGGTGGTTGTGGAGAAGACAAAAAGGAGGAAGATAGTCTCACATCAACTAGGCGTATCAATGGGCTATGGAGATGCCCATCAATAGATATCAATGTGAGTGAGTAGGGATTGCCATGCAACGGATGCACTAGAGCTATAAGTGTATGAAAGCTCAAAAATAAACTAAGTGGGTGTGCATCGAACTCGCTTTCTCACGAAGACCTAGGGCACTTTGAGGAAGTCCATCATTGGAATATAAAAGCCAAGTTCTATAATGAAAATTCCCGCTAGTATATGATAGTGACAACATAGGAGACTCTCTATCATGAAGATCATGGTGCTACTTTGAAGCACAAGTGTGGTAAAAGGATAGTAGCATTGCCCCTTCTCTCTTTTTCTCTCATTTTTTTATTTGGACCTTTTCTCCCTTTTTTATGGCCTCTTTTTTTTATTTAGTCCGGAGTCTCATCCCGACTTGTGGGGGAATCATAGTCTCCATAATCCTTTCCTTACATGGGACAATGCTCTAATAATGAAGATCGTCACACTTTTATTTACTTACGACTTAAGAATTACAACTCAATACTTAGAACAAAATATGACTCTGTATGAATCCCTCCGGCGGTGTACCGGGATGTGCAATGATTCAAGAGTGACATGTATGAAAAATTATGAACGGTGGCTTTGCCACAAATACGATGTCAACTACATGATCATGCAAGGCAATATGACAATGATGGAGCGTGTCATAATAAACAGAACGGTGGAAAGTTGCATGGCAATATATCTCGGAATGGCTATGGAAATGACATAATAGGTAGGTATGGTGGCTGTTTTCAGGAAGGTAATGGTGGGTGTATGGTACCGGCGAAAGTTGCGCGGTACTAGAGAATCTAGCAATGGTGGAAGGGTGAGAGTGCGTATAATCCATGGACTCAACATTAGTCATAAAGAACACACATACTTATTGCAAAAATCTACAAGTAATCAAATTAAATTACTACATGCATGCTCCTAGGGAAGTGTTGGTAGGAGTTAACCGTCGCGCGATACCGACCTCCACACATAAGGAAGGCAATCAATAAGTAAATCATGCTCCAACTTCATCACATAACGGTTCACCATACGTGCATGCTATAGGAATCACAAATTTTAACACAAGTATCTCTCAAATTCAAAACTACTCTACTAGCATGGCTCTAATATCACCATATTCATATCTCAAAACAATCATAAAGAAACAAACTTCTCATAGTATTCAATGCACTTTATATGAAAGTTTTTATTATACCCATCTTGGATGCCTATCATATTAGGACTAATTTTATAACCAAACCAAATTACCATGCTGTTATAAAGGACTCTCAAAATAATATAAGTGAAGCATGAGATATCAATAAGTTCTATAAAATAAAACCACCGTCATGCTCTAAAAAGATATAAGTGAAGCACTAAAGCAATATTGTCTAGCTCAAAAGATATAAGTGAAGCACATAGAGTATTCTAATAAATTCTGATTCATGCGTGTCTTCCCAAAAGGTGTGTACAGAAAGTATCATTGTGGTTAACTAAAAATCAAAGACTCAAATCATACAAGATGCTCTAACCAAAACACATATGATGTGGTGAATAAAAGTGTAGCCTCAAGTAAAGTTACAGATAGACGAAGACGAAAGAGGGGATGCCTTCCGGGGCATGCCCAAGCTTAGGCTTTTGGTTGTCCTTTAGTTTTACCTTGGGGTGCCTTGGGCGTACCCAAGCTTAGGCTCTTGCCACTCCTTATTCCAAAATCCATCAAATCTTTACCCAAAAACTTGAAAACTTCACAACACAAAACTTCAACCGAAAATCTTATGAGCTCCGTTAGTATAAGAAAATAAACCACCACTTTAAGTTACTGTAATTAACTCATTATTTATTTATATTGGTGTTAAACCTACTGTATTCCAACTTCTCTATGGTTCATACCCCCCGATACTACTCATAGATTCATCAAAATAAGCAAACAACACACGAAAAACAGAATCTGTCAAAAACAGAATAGTCTGTAGAAATCTGTAACTTTCGAATACTTATGTAACTCCAAAAATTCTGAAATAAATTGTTGGACGTGAGGAATTTGTCTATTGATCATATTAAAAAATAATCAACCTAAAAGCACTCTTCTATAAAAAATGACAGTTATTCTCGTGAGCGCAAAAGTTTCTGTTTTTTACAGCAAGATCGCAAAGACTTCACCCAAGTCTTCCCAAAGGTTCTACTTGGCAGAAACGCTAATTAAAACATAAAACCACATATAAATAGAAGCTAGATGAATTATTTATTACTCCCTCCATTCCAAAATAGATGACTCAACTTTGTACTAACTTTATACTAAAGTTAGTACAAAGTTGAGTTATCTATTTTGGAACAGAGGTAGTACTAAACAGGAGCAAAAAAGTAAAGAACAAAAATAATATTGGGTTGCCTCCCAACAAGCGTAATCGTTTAACGCCCCTAGCTAGGCATAAAAACACGAATAGATCTAGATATTGCCATCTTCGGTATGCAATTCTTCAATTGAACACACATAACCCTTAGGAGATTCTTTGGTTTTGTTAATGATCAAACTCCTAGGCAAGAAATCAAGAAATTCATTTGTGGCAAAAGGTTCCTTAATGATATCAAAAAAATTGGGGTGAACACTTATTGATTTGAGATCTTCATTTTCCTTACTAGAAGATTCACCCTTATTCTTAGGAACGTAGATAAACTTGGCAACTTTGGCAGGAGGAGGATTAGAGGTATTTTTAATGGTGGAAAAAGCGGAACCCAAGTTGGTAATAATATCTTCAAGTTTATCAATTCTAGTAGAATCTTGATCTATCTTTTCATTAACTATGGGTTCTTTTTCCCTAAGATTCTTTAGAGTGACTCCTACCTTAGATCCATATTGAGTAATTTGATTATGAATCTTTTTATCCAAATTTTTTATTAACTCTATAGTAGCAATTTTATTTTCAATAATATCAAGTCTTTGCATCACATGTTCCAAGGTTAAAATGGTTCCATTGACAAAAAGAGGTGGTGGGCCTAACAAATCTATCATGGCATTATAGGAATCAAAAGTATGGCTTCCCAAGAAATTCCCTCCAGTAATGGTGTTAAGAACATATCTATTCCAAGGAGTAATGCCTACATTAAAAATGCGAAGAAGAACGGAAGTGGATTGCTTTCTAGTAGATCTATTTTGAGCATTGCAAATCCTATACCAAGCATCTTTTAGATTTTCTCCCTCCCTTTGTTTAAAATTGAGAACTTCATTATCGGGAGTACTAACAATGATAGGAGGACATGCCATGAGGGCAAAACAAACGATCTAACACACGAACGCACAAGAAGCAAGCGAAAAGAGGCGAACGGAAGAGGGGCGAAGAACAAGCAAAGGTTTTCGAAAATCGTTTTAGAAGTGGGGAAGAGGAAAACGAGAGGCGAATGGCAAATAATATAATGTGAGGAAGAAGATATTGTGATGGGTACTTGGTATGGCTTGACTTGGCGTAGATCTCCCCGGCAACGGCGCCAGAAATCCTTCTTGCTACCTCTTCAGCTTGTGTTGGTTTTTTTCTTGAAGAGGAAAGGGTGATGCAGCAAAGTAGCATAAGTATTTCCCTCGGTTTTGAGAACCAAGGTATCAATCCTGTAGGAGACGACACACAAGTCACCGAATACCTGCACAAACAATCAAGAACCTTGCAACCAACGCGATAAAGGGGTTGTCAATCCCTTCAAGGTCACTCGCAAAAGTGAGATCTGATAGAGATAATAAAGTAAATATTTTTGGTATTTTTGTTGTATAGATTGGAAAGTAAAGATTGCAAAATAGTAAACAAGATTCAACAATATAGAAAAGAGATGCAATAAAATGTAAAAGAGACCAGGGGGCCATAGGTTTCACTAGTGGCTTCTCTCAAGATAGCATGTATTACGGTGGGTGAACAAATTACTACTGAGCAATTGATAGAAAAGCGCATAATTATGAAGACATCTAAGGCAATGATCATGAACATAGGCATCACGTCTGTGTCAAGTAGACCGACTCCTGCCTGCATCTAATACTACTACTCCACACATCGACCACTATCCAGCATGCATCTAGAGTATTAAGTTCATAAGAACGGACTAATGCATTAAGCAAGATGACATGATGTAGAGGGATAAACTCAAGCAATTTGATATAAACCCCATCTTTTTATCCTCGATGGCAACAATACAATGCATGCCTTGCTTCCCCTACTGTCACTGGGAAAGGACACCGCAAGATTGAACCCAAATCTAAGCACTTCTCCCATGGCAAGAAAGATCAATCTAGTAGGCCAAACTAAACCGATAATTCGAAGAGACTTGCAAAGATATCAAATCATGCATATAAGTATTCAGAGAAGAACCAAATAATATTCATGGATAATCTTGTTCATAAATCCACAATTCATCGGATCTCGGCAAACACACCGCAAAAGAGTATTACATTGAATAGATCTCCAAGAACATCGAGGAGAACTTTGTATTGAGAATCACAGAGAGAGAAGAAGCCATCTAGCTAATAACTATGGACTGAAAGGTCTTTAGCAAACTACTCATGCTTCATCGGAGAGGCAATGGTGTTGATGTAGAAGCCCTCCGTGATCGATTCCCCCCTCCGGTAGATTGCCGGAAAAGGCCCCAAGATGGGATCTCACGGGTACAGAAGGTTGCGGCGGTGGAAAAGTGGTTTCGTGGCTCCCCCTGATGTTTTTAGGGTATAAGAGTATATATAGGCAAAATAAGTACGTCGGTGGAGCTACGAGGGGCCCACGAGGGTGGGGGCGCACCTACACCCCTGGGGCGCCCTCCTGCCTCGTGGACACCTCGTGGCATCTCTGACTTCAACTCCAAGTCTTCTTGTTTGCTTTCGGTCCAAGAAAGATCATCACGAAGGTTTCATTCCGTTTGGACTCCGTTTGGTATTCCTTTTCTGCAAAATTCTAAAATAGGCAAAAAAACAGAAACTGGCACTGGGCCTCCGGTTAATAGGTTAGTCCCAAAAATAATATAAAAGAGCATATTAAAGCCCATTAAACATCCAAAATAGATAATATAATAGCATGGAATAATCAAAAATAATAGATACATTGGAGACGTATCATTTTGCCATAGGTAAGAACGGTTCTTGCTAGAAGCCCATAGCAGCCACGTAAAACTTGCAACAATAAAGTAGAGGATGACTAACTTGTTTTTGCAGGGCATGTTGTGATGTGATATGGTCAAGGTGTGATGTGATATATGTTGATGTATGAGATGATCATGTTTGGTAATATCGACAACCGGCAGGAGCCTTAGGGTTGTGTTTTACGACTTAGAGTCGAGACACCAAAGATATTTTTGAATGCCAAGGAACATATGAGATGTTCCAAGATCTGAAATTGGTATTTTAGACTAATGCCCATGTTGAGAGGTATGAGACCTCTGACAAGTACTTTGCCTACAAGATGGAGGAGAATAGCTCAGCCAGTGAGCATGTGCTCAGAATGTCTGACTACTACAATCGCTTGAATCAAGTGGGAGTTAATCTTCTAGATAAAATAGTGATTGACAGAGTTCTCCAGTCACTAGCACTAAGCTACTAGAGCTTTGTGATGAACTATAAGATGCAAGGAATGATTAAAACTATTTCCGAGCTCTTCACAAAAATCAGCGGAGGTAGAAATCAAAGAAAGAGGATCAAGTGTTGATGGTTAATAAGACCACTAGTTTCAAGAAAAAGGGCAAGGGAAAGAAAGGGAACTTCAAGAAGAATGGCAAGAAAGTTGTTGCTCCCATGAAGAAGCCCAAAGCTGGACCCAAGCCTGAAACTGAGTGCTTCTACTGCAAAAGAAATGGTCACTGGAAGTGGAACTTCCCAAATACTTGGCAGATAAGAAGGATGGCAAAGTGAATAAAAGTATATTTGATATACATGTTACTGATGTGTACCTTACTAGTGTTCATAGTAACCCTCGGGTATTTGACACCGGTTCAGTTGCTAAGATTAGTAACTCGAAACAGGAGTTGCAGAATAAACATAGACTAGTTAAGGGCGAGGTGACGATGTGTGTTGGAAGTGATTCCAAGGTTGATACAATCACCATCGCACACTCCCTCTACCTTCGGGATTAGTGTTGAACCTAAATAAATGTTATTTGGTGTTTGGGTTGAGCATGAATATGATTAGATCATGTTTATTGCAATACGGTTATTCATTTAAACCAGAGAATAATTGTTGTTCTATTTACATGAATAAAACCTTCTATGGTCATGCACCCAATGTGAATGGTTTATCGAATCTCGATCGTAGTGATACACATATTCATAATATTGTTGCCAAAAGATGCAAAGTTGATAATGACAGTGTAACATACTTGTGGCACTGCTATTTAGGTCATACTGGTATAAAGTGCATGAATAAACTCCATGCAGATGGACTTTTTGAATCACTTCATTATGAATCATTTGATACTTGTGAAACATGCCTCATGGGCAAGATGACTAAAACTCCGTTCTCCAGAACAATGGAGCGAGCTAATGACTTATTGGAAATAATACATACCGATGTATGTGGTCCAATAAGTGTTGAAGCACGCGGCGGGTATCATTATTTTCTAACCTTTATACATGATTTGAGTAGGTATGGGTATATCTACTTAATGAAACACAAATCTGAAACATTTCAAAAGTTCAAGGAATTTCAGAGAGAAGTAGAGAATCATTGTAACAAGAAAAAAAGTTTCTACGATCTAATCATGGAGGTGAATATTTGAGTAATGAGTTTAGCTTCATTAAAACAATGTGGAATTATTTCACAACTCACGCCACCTAGAACACCACAGTATAATGGTGTGTCCAAACGTCATAACCGTACTTTACTAGATATAGTGTGTTCTATGATGTCTCTTACCGATTTACCACTATCGTTTTGGGGTTATGCATTAAAGATAGCCGCATTCACGTTAAATAGGGCACCGTCTAAATCCGTTGAGATGACATTGTATCAACTGTGGTTAGGCAAGAAACCTAAGCTGTCGTTTCTTAAAGTTTGGGGATGTGACGCTTATGTCAAAAGGCTTCAGATTGATAAGCTTGAACCTAAATCGAAGAAGTGCGTCTTCATAGGATACCCTAAGGAAACGATTGGGTACACCTTCTACCAAAGATCCGAAGGCAAGATCTTTGTTGCCAAGAATGGATCCTTTCTAGATAAGGAGTTTCTCTCGAAAGAAGTGAGTGGGAAGAAAGTAGAACTTGATGAGGTAATTATACCTTCTCTCGAATTGGAAAGTAGCACACCAGAAAAAAAAATGTTTCCGTGATGCCTACACCAACTAGAGAGGAAGATAATGATGATGATCATGGACCTTCAGATCAAGTTACTACTGAACTTCGTAGGTCGACCAGAACATGTTCTGCACCAAAGTGGTACGGTAATTCTGTCCTGGAAGTCATGTTGTTAGACAACGGCGAACCTACGAACTATGAAGAAGCTATGTTGAGCCCAGATTCCGACAAATGGCTTGACGCCATGAAATCTGAGATAGGATCCATGAATGAGAACAAAGTGTGGACTTTGGTGGACTTGCCCGATGATCGGCATGCCAATGAAAATAAATGGATCTTCAAGAGGAAGACAGACACTGATACTAGTACCACTGTTTATAAAACTTGACTTGTCGTGAAAGGTTTTCGACCATTTAAAGGGGTTAACTACGATGAGATTTTCTCACTCATAGTGATGCTTAAGTTTGTCTGAATCATGTTAGCAATTGCCGCATTTATAACTATGAAATCTGGCAAATGAACATCAAAAATGCATTCCTTAATGGATTTCTTAAAGAAGAGTTGTATATGATGCAACCAAAAGGTTTTGTCGATCCTAAAGGTGCTAACAAAGTGTGCAAGCTCCAGCGGTCCATCTATGGACTGGTGGAGGCATCTCAGAGTTGGAATATAAACTTTGATAAGGCGATCAAAGCATATGGTTTTATACAGACTTACGGTGAAGCATATTTTTACAAGAAAGTGAGTGGGAGCTCTATAGCATTTCTGATATCATATGTAGATGGCATATTGCTGATTGGAAATGATATAGAATTTCTTGGTAGCATAAAAGGATACTTGAATAAGAGTTTTTCAATGAAAGACCTCAGTGAAGCTACTTACATAATGGGCATCAAGATCTATAGGGATAGATCGAGACGCTTAATAAGACTTTCAGAAAGCACATACCTTGCCAAAGTTTTGAAGATGTTCAAAATAGATCAGTAAGAAAGGGTTCTGGCCTGTGTTGCAAGGTGTGAAGTTGAGTAAGACTCAAAACCCGACCACCGCAGAAGATAGAGAGAATGAAAGTCATTCCCTATGCCTCAGCCATGGGATCTATACAGTATGTCATGTTGTGTACCAGACCTATTGTGTACCTTGCCATGAGTTTGGCAAGGGGGTACAATAGTGATCCAGGAGTAGATCACTGGACATCGGTTAAAATTATCCTTATTTACCTAAGAGGACTAAGGAAATATTTCTCGGTTATGGAAGTGATAAAGAGTTTGTCGTAAAGGGTTACATTGATGCAAGCTTTGACACTGATTCGGATGACTCTGACTCTCAATCTGGATACGTATTGAAAGTGGGAGCAATTTACTAGAGTAGCTCCATGCAGAGCATTGTAGACATAGAAATTTGCAAAATACATGTAGATCTGAATGTGGCAGACCTGTTGACTAAACTTCTCTCACAAGCAAAACATGATCACACCTTAGTACTCTTTGGGTATTAATCACATGGCATTGTGAACTAGATTATTGACTCTAGTAAACTCTTTGGGTGCTAGTCACATGGCGATGTGAACTATGGGTGTTAATCACATGGCGATGTGAACTAGATTATGGACTCTAGTGCAAGTGGGAGACTGAAGGAAATATGCCCTAGAGGCAATAATGAAGTTGTAATTTTGTACTTCCTTATTCATGATAAAGGTTTATTATTGATGCTAGAATTGTATTGATTGGAAACTTAAATACATGTATGGATACATAAACAAATACTGTGTCCCTAGTGAGCCTCTACTAGACTAGCTCGTTGATAAAAAATGGTTAAGGTTTCCTAACCATAGACATGTGTTGTCACTTGATAACGGGATCACATCATTAGGAGAATGATGTGATGGAGAAGACCCATTCATTAGCTTATCATATGATCGTTCAAGTTATTGCTATTGCTTTCTTAATGTCAAATACATACTCCTTTGACTATGAGATCATGCAACTCCCAGATACCGGAGGAATACCTTGTGTGCTATCAAACGTCACAACATAACTGGGTGATCATAAAGATGCTCTACAGGTATCTCTAAAGGTGTCTGTTGAGTTGGCATGGATCAAGATTAGGATTTGTCACTCCATGTATTGGAGAGGTATCTCTGGGCCCTCTCGGTTATACAGGTCACAAGAAGCTTGCAAGCAAAGTGACTAAGGAGTTAGTTACGATATGATGTATTACGGAACGAGTAAAGAGACTTGCCAGTAATGAGATTGAACTAGGTATGAAGATACCGACAATCGAATCTCGGGCAAGTAACATATCGACAGACAAAGGGAATTACGTATGTTGTCATAAGGTTCGCCCAATAAAGATCTTCATAGAATACGTAGGAACCAATATGCACAACTAGGTTCCGCTATTGGTTATTAACCGGAGAGGTGTATCGATCATGTTTACATAGTTCTCGACCCGTAGGGTCCGCACACTTAACGCTCGTTGATGATATAGTGTTATATGAGTTATATGATTTGGTGACCGAATGTTGTTCGGAGTCCTGGATGAGATCATGGACATGACGAGGAGCTTCATAATGGTCCAGAGGTAATTATTGATATATAGGACGATGATATTTGGACACCGAAAGAGTTCCGGGAGGTATCGGGTAGTCATCGGATCACCGGAAGGGGTTCTCGGAAGCCTCGGGAAGATGATGGGCCTAATGGATCAGTAGAGCGGAGCACACCAGCCCACAAGGGGTTGGCGCACCCCCCCCCCAAATGGTAGCCGGCCTATGGGAGAAAGGAAGGAGGGGGATTCGGCCTTCCCCTTCCTCCCCTCTCTCCCCTTTCCTTTCCCTCCGGCTCAAATATGGAAGGGGGCGCGGCTAGGAACAGGAGCCCAAGTGGGATTTGGCCCCACTTGGGGCGCCTCCTAGCTGCCTCCCCTCTCCCTCCCACCTATATATATGTTGGAGGGGGCGCCACACAAGAAGACGACAATCTCCTAGCCGTGTGCGGCACCCCTCTCCACAGTTTTGTCCCTCAGTCATATTTTCGGAGTGCTTAGGCAAAGCCCTGCAAAGATAGCATAACCACCGCCGTCACCACGTCGTCGTGCTGTCGGAAAACATCCACTACTTTGCATGTCTTGCTGGATCAAGAAGGTGAGGACATCACCGAGCTGAACGTTTGCTAAATGCGGAGGTGTCGTACCTTCAGTAATCGATTGGTTGGATTGTGAAGAAGTTCGACTACATCAACCGCGTTAATAAACGCTTCTACTTACAGTCTACGAGGGTACGTAGACACACTCTCCCTCTCGTTGCTATGCATCTCCATGGATAGATCTTGCGTGTGTGTAGAAAAATTTCTGTTTTCCATGCAATGTTCCCCAACAACAACTACTACACTCGCGCATACGAAGGCCTCCAACTAATGTGCACATGACGCAACCTGGGGGGTCACTACTCGCGCATATGACTTCGCGCGGCACTGCCAACTACACATCATCGACCGCTATCTATAGCGAGTGAGAGTATGACAACGTGCAAGACACACATGGTGGTGTAGCACTTTCGTGTAAGTATCCCAAATAGTTATCATCCCAATGAAGAGTAGAGGGGAGTATATATGTGCAACATTTCTGTCACACACAAGTTGTCACAGTTCTTATGTGAAGTAACTTCTTGTGATTTTGCACTATCAGTGTTCTAGGAGTCGAATAAATAGAATAGTGAATATGGTGAGATGGTGGCAGTGAAAATAATATTGACTTGTAAGTTAAAGGCATAAAATAAAGACTAAAAATAAAAGTGCTTTCCTGTAGTAGAGAGATTAGGTGCGGAGAAAATTTGGATCATGGTATGCATCAAGTGTGTCAGTGCAATGGTAATCCCGGTTACCTTGTATAGAGATTAGTATTGATTTGCTTGTTCTGTAGGGTGATCACCCTAGAGTTATGAAACTCCTCATCGTGGGATTGTGTTACACACTATGGTCCTACTTCAATGTTTCGACAACATAGTCGTTTCATAATTAAGGTGATTAAACTGGAAGCATGCATTAAGATCGATGGATCATCGTTATCTCATATTGTCTTCGGTCCTCATAGATGTCTCCACGTGTCACGCCAAAGGTCGCAGATTCCCTAAAAAATATGTGTTACCTGTGTAGGACTTTAGATCATGTTGCCCGGGTCCTTAAATTGGAAAACACACATAGTGATAACCACGGTATAATAACTTACTAAATAAATCATAGAACTACAAACCTGATGATAACATATAGAATAGGCACAAATGACCCCACAAAAAAAAAAGAACAGGCGCAAATGATTCTTTCCACTCACCTACATCTCCCATGCCTAGAGGGAACTACTCACACATCGGAAGACAATAACAAATCATCAAAGAGAATAACTAAATAAGTACATGAAAACCATATCAATAATTCCATGAAGATCCACAACAAGGGTCAATCTCCAAATGAGTATGAATATAGTTACCCTAATCTTAAAACTTGGAATTTCTCTTACAACAACAATGATGATGAAGAAGTGAGTATGGAGGTGCAAGAACAAAAATATAAGGATCTCCGGCGGTTCTTCTTCTTCGGATGTCTTCTCTCCGTGTCCTGGTTGGAGTGGCGGCGGTTGGGTCTCTCGAATGGTGTTGTTGCCTTCATGAAAGTTGTTCCTGTAGATGAGGGGAAGCCCCTGGCACCTCATATACGACCGCCCATATGAGCGCAAGCACTTGTATGGTTGGTCGTCTTGCACACTAGTGCGCCTGGTGCAGAATCTATTGGGAAATTTAGCATGCAATTTCAAAAAAATTCCTACGCTCACGCAAGATCTATCTAGGAGATTCATAGCAACGAGAGGGGGAGAGTGTGTCCACGTACCCTCGTAGGCCGAAAGTGGAAGCGTTAACTTGACATAGTTGATGTAGTCGAACGTCTTCTCAAATTTGGGAGTCCTACTAGGACTCCTAGTCCAATTTGGACCCCCCCCCTCCTTTTCGGAGGGGGAAAAGGGGGAAGGGAGAGAGAGGGAGAAGGAAAGGGGGGCCGCCCCCTCCCCTAGTCTAATTTGGACTCCTATGGGGGGCACCACCTCCTGTGGCCTGCCTCCTCCTCTCCCCTATGTCCCATGAGGCCCATTAATTTTTCCCGAGGGGTGGGGGGGTTCCGGTAACCCCTCGGTACTCCGAAAAATCCCCGAAACATTCCGGAACCATTTCGGTGTCTGAATATAACCTTCCAATATATCATTATTTACCTCTCGACCATTTCGAGACTCCTCGTCATGTCCGTGATCTCATCCGGGACTGCGAACAATCTTCGGTCACCAAAACACATAACTCATGTAATACATATCGTCATCGAACATTAATTGTGCGAACCCTACAGGTTCGGGAACTATGTAGACATGATCGAGACACCTCTACGGTTAATAACCAACAGCTGAACCTAGATGCTCATATTGGTTCCCACATATTCTACGAAGATCTTTATCGGTCGAACCGCAGTGTCAATGTACGTTATTCCCTTTGTCATCGGTATGTTACTTTTCCGAGATTCGATCGTCGGTATCTTCATACCTAGTTCAATCTCGTTACCGGCAAGTCTATTTACTCGTTCCATAGTGCATCATCCTGAAACTAACTCAATAGTCACATTGCTTGCAATGCTTCAAATGATGTGCATTACCGAGAGGGCACAGAGATACCTCTCTGATACTCAGAGTGACAAATCCTAATCTCGACTATGCGAACCCAACAAACACATTCAGAGATACCTGTAGAGCATCTTTATAATCACCCAGTTACGTTGTGACGTATGATAGCACATAAGGCATTCCTCCGTGTCTGGGAGTTGCATAATCTCATAGTCGGAGGAATATATATTTGACACGAAGAAAGCAGTAGCAATAAAACTAAACGATCATTATGCTAAGCTAATAGATGGGTCTTGTCCATCACATCATTCTCCTAATGATGTGATCCCATTCATCAATTGACAACACATGTCCATGGCTAGTAAACTTAACCATCTTTGATCAACAAGCTAGTCAAGTAGAGGCATACTAGGGACACGGTGTTTTGTCTATGTATTCACACATGTATCAAGTTTCTGGTTAATACAATTCTAGCATGAATAATAGACATTTATCATGATATAAGGAAATATAAAATAACAACTTTATTATTGCCTCTAGGGCATATTTCCTTCAGTCTCCCACTTGCACTAGAGTCAATAATCTAGTTCACATCGCCATGTGATTTAACACCAATAGTTCACATCTGTATGTGATTAACATCCATAGTTCACATTTCCTGGTAAGCAACACCCAAAGGGCTTTCTAGAGTCAATAATCTAGTTCACATTGCTATGTCACTAACACCCATAGAGTACTATGGTGTGATCATGTTTTGCTTGTGAGAGAAGTTTAGTCAATGGTGTGCCATATTCAGAGCCGTATGTATTTTGCCAATTTCCTATGTCTACAATGCTCTGCATGAAACTACTCCAGCTAATTGCTCCCACTTTCAATATGTATCCAGATTGAGACTTAGAGTCATCCGGATCAATGTAAAAACTTGCATCGACGTAACTCTTTACGATGAACTCTTTATCACCTCCATAACCGAGAAATATTTCCTTAGTCCTCTTAGGTAACTAAGGATAACTTTGACCGTTGTCCAGTGATCCACTCCTGGATCACTATCGTACCCCCTTGCCAAACTCATGATAAGGTACAGAAAAGGTCTGGTACACAGCTTATCATACTTTATAGAACCAATGGCTGAGGCATAGGGAATGACTTTCATTCTCTTTCTTTTTTTTGTGGTCGGGTTTTGAGTCTTACTCAACTTTACACCTTGCAACACAGGCAAGAACTCCTTTTTTAACTGTTCCACTTTGAACTACTTCAAAATCTTGTCAAGGTATGTACTCATTGAAAAATCTTATCAAGCGTCTTGATCTATCTCTATAGATCTTGATGCCGAATATGTAAGCAGCTTCACCGAGGTCTTTCTTTGAATAACTCCTTTCAAACTCTCATTTATGCTTTCCAGAAAATTCTACATCATTACCGATCAACAATATGTCATTCACATATACTTATCAGAGAGGTTGTAGTGCTCCCACTCACTTTCTTGTAAATATAGGCTTCAACGTCAGTCTGTATAAAACCATATGCTTTGATCACCTCATCAAAGCGTATATTCCAACTCCGAGATGCTTGCACCAATCCATAGATGGATCACTGGAGCTTGCACACTTTGTTAGCACCTTTAGGATTGACAACACCTTCTGGTTGTATCATATACAACTCTTCTTCAAGAAATTCATTAAGGAATGCAGTTTTGACATCCATTTGCCAGATTTCATAATAATAAAATTAGGTAATCGCTAACATGATACAGACAGACTTAAGCATCAATACGATTGAGAAAATCTCATCATAGTCAACATCTTGAACTTGTCGAAAACCTTTTGCGACAATTCGAGCTTTGTAGATAGTAACACTACCATCATCGTTCGTCTTCCTCTTGAAGATTCATTTATTTTCAATGGCGTACCGATCATTTGGCAAGTCCGCCAAAGTCCACACTTTGTTCTTATACATGGATCCTATCTCAAATTTCATGGCCTTAAGCCATCTGTCGGAATCTGGGCTCATCATAGCTTCTTCATAGTTCGTAGGTTCATCATGGTCAAATAGAACAGGATTACCGTACCATTCTGGTGCGGATCATGCTCTGGTTGACCTACGAGGTTCTGTAGCAACTTGATCTGAAGTTTCATGATCATTATCATTAGCTTCCTCTCCAGTTGGTGTAGACATCACGGGAACAGATTTCTCGAATGAGCTACTTTCCAAATTGAGAAAAGGTACAATTACCTCATCAAGTTCTACTTTCCTCCCACTCACTTCTTTCTAGAGAAACTCCTTATCTAGAAAGGTTCCGTTCTTAGCAATAAAGATCTTGCCTTCGGATCTGTGGTAGAAGGTGTACCAATTGTTTCCTTAGGGTATCCTATGAAGACTCACTTCTCTGATTTGGGTTCAAGCTTATGAGTTTGAAGCCCTTTGACATAAGCATCGCATCCCCAAACTTTAAGAAACGACGGCTTAGGTTTGTTGCCAAACCATAGTTCATACGGTGTAGTCTCAACGGATTTTGACGGTGCCTTGTTTAACGTGAATGCAACTGTCTCTAATGCATAACCCCCAAAACGATAGTGGTAAGTCGGTAAGAGACATCATAGATCACATCATATCTAGTAAAGTGAGGTTACGACATTCGGACACACCATTATGTTGTGGTGTTCCAGGTGGCGTGAGCTGTGAAACTATTCCACATTGTTTTAAATGAAGGCCAAATTCATAACTCAAATATTCACCTCCATGGTCAGATCGTAGAAACTTTATTTTCTTGTTACGATGATTCTCCACTTCACTCTAAAATTCTTTCAACTTTTCAAATGTTTCAGACTTGTGTTTCATTAAGTAGATATACTCATATCTGCTCAAATCATCCGTGAAGGTCAGAAAATAACGTACCCGCCACGAGCCTTAATACTCATCAGACCGCATACATCGGTATGAATTATTTCCAATAAGTCATTAGCTCGTTCCATTGTTCCGGAGAACGGAGTTTTAGTCAGCTTGCCCATAAGGCACGGTTCGCAAGTATCAAATGATTTATAATCAAGTGATTCCAAAAGTCCATCTGCATGGAGTTTCGTCATGCGCTTTACACCGATATGACCTAAACGGCAGTGCCACAAATATGTTGCACTATCATTATCAACTTTGCATCTTTGACATTAATATTATGAATATGTGTATCACTACGATCGAGATTCAATAAACCGTCAACATTGGGTGTATGACCATGGAAGGTTTTATTCATGTAAACAGAATAACAATTATTCACTATCTTAAATGAATAACCATATTGCAATAAACATGATCTAATCATATTCATGCTTAACGCAAACACCAAATAACATTTATTTAGGTTCAACACTAATCCCAAAAATATAGGGAGTGTGCGATGATGATCATATCAATCTTGGAACCACTTCCAACATACATCGTCACTTCACCCTCAACTAGTCTCTATTTATTCTGCAACTCCTGTTTCGAGTTACTAATCTTAGCAACCGAACATGTATCAAATACCCAGGGGCTACTACGAGAACTAGTAAGGTACACATCAATAACATGTATATCGAATATACCTTTGTTCACTTTGCCATCCTTCTTATCCGCCAAATACTTGGGGTAGTCCCGCTTCCAGTAACCATTTCCTTTGTAGTAGAAGTACTCAGTTTCAGGCTTAGGTCCAGCTTTGGGCTTCTTCACGGGAGTGACAACTTGCTTGCCATTCTTCTTGAAGTTCCCTTTCTTTCCCTTTGCCATTTTCTTGAAACTAGTGGTATTGTTTAATTGTCAACACTTGATGCTTTTTCTTGATTTCTGCCTTCGTTGATTTCAGCATCATGAAGAGCTCGAGAATCGTTTTCATCATCTCTTGCATATTATAGATCATGACGAAGTTCCAGTAACTTGGTGATAGTGACTAGAGAATTACGTCAATCACTATCTTATCTGGAAGATTAACTCCCACCTGATACAAGTGATTGTAGTACCCAGACATTCTGAGCACATGCTCACTAGCTGAGCTATTCTCCTCCGTCTTTTAGGCTAAGTAATTGTCAGAGGTCTCATACCTCTCGACACGGGCATGAGTCTGAAATACCAATTTCAGCTCTTGGAACATCTCGTATGCTTTGTGGCGTTCAAAGCATTTTTGAAGTCCCGGTTCTAAGCCGTAAAGCATGGTGCACTAAACTATCAAATAGTCATCATATTTAGCTAGCCAAACATTCATAACGTCTGCATCTGCTCCTGCAATAGGTCTATCACCTAGCGGTGCATCATGGACATAATTGTTCTGTGCAGCAATGAGGATAATCCTCATATCACGGACCCAGTCCGCATCATTGCTACTATCATCTTTCAACTTAGTTTTCTCTAGGAACATATCAAAAAACATAGGGGAGCAACAACGCGAGCTATTGATCTATAACATAATTTGTAAATACTATCAAGACTAAGTTCATGATAAATTAAAGTTCAATTAATCATATTACTTAAGAACTCCCACTTAGATTGACATCCCTCAAGTCATATAAATGATACGTGATCCAACAATTTATATCACATCATGCCTTGACAATATCACATCACAACATGCCCTGCAACAACAAGTTAGACGTCCTCTACTTTGTTTGTTGCAAGTTTTACGTGGATGCTACGGGCTGCTAGCATGAACCGTACATACCTACGGCACAAAAACCATAATGGTGATTTATCAAGTTTGTTGTTTTAACCTTCACAATGACCGGCCGTAGTCAAATTCAATACAACTAAAGTTGGAGAAACAGACACCCGCCAGCCACCTTTATGCAAAACTAGTCGCATGTCTACCGGTGGAACTGGTCTCATGAACGCGGTCATGTAATGTTGGTCCGGGTCGCTTCATCCAACAATACCGCCGAATCAAAATAAGACATTGGTGGTAAGCAGTATGACGATCACCACCCACAACTCTTTGTGTTCTACTCGTGCATATCATCTACGCATAGACTTGGCTCTGATACCACTGTTGGGAAACATAGCATGCAATTTCAAAAAAAATCCTATGCTCACGCAAGATCTATCTAGGAGATGCATAGCAACGAGAGGGGGAGAGTGTGTCCATGTACCCTCGTAGACCAAAAGCAGAAGCATTAACTTAACGCGGTTGATGTAGTCGAATGTCTTCTCGAATCAACCGATCAAGTACCGAACGTACGGCACCTCCGAGTTCTGCGCGTGTTTAGCTCGATGACGTCCCTCGAACTCTTGATCCAGTAGAGGTGCGAAGGATTCGATGAGTTCCGTCAGCACGATGAAGTGATGATGGTGTTGGTCAAGTGATCCACGCAGGGCTTCGCCTAAGCACTACAACAATGTAACCGGAGGAGTAAACGATGGAGGGGGCACCGCACACGGCTAAGAGACAAATGTTGTGCTTTGGGGTGCCTCCTGCCCCCGTATATAAAGGAGGGAGAGGGGAGAGGGCCGGCCAGGGCATGCCCCAAGGGGGGAGTCCTACTAGGACTCCCAGTCCAATTCGGACCCCCCTTCCTTTTCGGAGGGGGAAAAGGGGGAAGGGAGAGGGAGAGGAAGAAGGAAAGGGGGGCGCACCCCTCCCCTAGTCCAATTCGGACTCCTGTGGGGGGCACCACCTCCTGTGGCCTGCCTCCTCCTCTCCCCTATGGCCCATGAGGCACATTAACTTTCTTGAGGGGGGAGTTCCGGTAACCCCTCGGTACTCCGAAAAATCCCCAAAACATTTCGGAACCATTCCGGTGTCCGAATATAACCTTCCAATATATCAACTTTACCTCTCGACCATTTCGAGACTCCTCGTCATATCTATGATCTCATTTGGGACTTCGAACAACCTTCGGTCACCAAAACACATAACTCATATAATACATATCGTCATTGAACGTTAAGCGTGCGGACCCTACGGATTCGAGAACTATGTAGACATGACCAAGACACCTCTCCGGTCAATAACCAACACCGGAACCTGGATGCTCATATTGGTTCCCACATATTCTATGAAGATCTTTATCGGTCGAACCGCAATGTCAACATACGTTATTCCCTTTGTCATCGGTATGTTACTTACCCGAGATTCTATCGTCGGTATCTTCATACCTAGTTCAATCTCGTTACCGGCAAGTCTCTTTACTCGTTCTGTAGTGCATCATCCTGCAACTAACTCATTCGTCACATTACTTGCAAGGCTTCATATGATGTGCATTACCGAGAGGGCCCAGAGATACATCTCCAATACTCGGAGTGACAAATCCTAATCTCGATCTATGCCAACCCAACAAACACCTTCGTAAATACCTATAGAGCATCTTTATAATCACCCAGTTACGTTGTGACGTTTGATAGTACACAAGGCATTCCTCCGGTGTTCGGGAGTTGCATAATCTCATAGTCGGAGGAATATATATTTGACACGAAGAAAGCAGTAGCAATAAAACTGAATGATCATTATGCTAAGCTAACGGATGGGTCTTGTCCATCACATCATTCTCCTAATGATGTGATCATCAATTGACAACACGTGTCCATGGCTAGTAAACTTAACCATCTTTGATCAACGAGCTAGTCAAGTAGACGCATACTAGGGACACGGTGTTTTGTCTATGTATTCACACATGTATCAAGTTTCCGGTTAATACAATTCTAGCATGAATAGTATACATTTATCATGATATAAGGAAATATAAAATAAAAACTTTATTATTGCCTCTAGGGCATATTTCCTTCAGTCTCCCACTTGCACTAGAATCAATAATCTAGTTCACATAGCCATGTGATTTAACACCAATTCACATCTGTATATGATTAACATCCATAATTCACATCGCCATGTGACCTACACCCAAAGGGCTTACTAGAGTCAATAATCTAGTTCGCATCGCCATGTGCAGGCTCGCGCAACATATGAGATCACACAAACTACCCTGCATCTTGCTCTGTCCCGATGGCCCACCATACGCGCGCCAGGTGGAACTCACCTGAGAAATCACTGAAAAATTATCGCCTTCACTTCTACCATGATTTTTTATGTCATAGAGGACCTAAAGAACTTCATGCACGTACCCCGTCTGCCCGCCTAGGAAAAAATTTCCTCTTTCTATCATAGAAGTAGGTTCCCATTACATCCATGATAATATGTGTTTTTGTCACTATTAATTTAATGAAAGTGTCACTTCCATGACTAAAATATTTTTGTTTGGGACAAAATGTCATGGATGTGTTTTTTATTTTGTTGTAATGATTTTCTCCGGAATTTTTCTGGCTCCGGGAAAATTTGTTTTCTTCATCTCTCTCTCTCTCTCTCTCTCTCTCTCTCTCTCTCTCTCTCTCTCTCTCTCTCTCCATTTGGTCCTTTTTGACACTTTCCCCTCTTTATTGCAAACTTGCAACATGAAATGAAAAGGTCATTAGAATGGTGACATAATAGGTAAAATATGGTCATAACTGATCAATTTGTGATAAGAAATAGTGATACAAAATGGATGTATCACCATCCATCGTAGATGGGGCCTATCACATGCATATTTGAAAGTTGGCACCCTTTTTTCTTTTCAGGAATTCAAACATTAACTTTGAATCAATCTTGTTTGCAAAATTATGCAGGCTTTGTTTAAAGGAGGGCAAACCCTCAACCTTTTGCATCAAGTGATGCAAGCAACCCTATTTATTGCCAAAAATTTTGTGCAAAGAACATGACTCGGAAGCATTGGGACATGAATGAAATTATACAATTTGTGCATCACATATTCTATTACTAGACCATCATTCCTCTAGGTTGAATATAGCCCGTACCATTGCCATCGAGTGAGTGCAACCAGAGAGGAGAGTACTAATTTTTTATGTTTATCCTAGTTCATATAAATCACTTCATTTCCGCTAAAACATGCACTGCTTAAAAAAATTATTTTCTGTTTGGCCTCCACTCATCTATCTCATCAAGTACTTTTATGATTGAGAAGCGACGATTGGTTCGATAGTTATGAGGGTAGTTATACCTAGCAACCATCAAAGATCAAATCTTGAGTTAGCGTGTATCCGTTATTAAGGCAGTTTAATCTTTCAGTGGGAATGTTTCCATAGATAAAGAGGGGATCCGTGTACATGTGGATGTGGTGTGCATGTGCATAAACGGTTTTCTTAAAATGTTTACTGTGGTAGGAAGCATGTCACATATGAATTCTATAGATGCCTTGAGAACTCTCAAGTCGGCCACCCGGAGTCAAAATAGCAAATCTGAAGATGCACAAAGGAACAAGCGCCACATGACAGTGGACACTTTGGCCCCAATAATTTAACAGTTGATGGGCCGATGGTAGACTTGGTCAAATGAGGAGGGGCAACCAACCAACATCTGCTAATGTGTGCAATGCAAGTAGTAGTAACAGTTATATGTACAGCAAGTTGGGCGAGTCTAAACCTTTTATAATCCTTCGCAACATCCTGTGATGACCTGGGACTGGGACTGGGAGGTAGACTCATGTTGCGTTGCTGTCGCGTGTGACCCACTGCTTCATTTGTTTGACCTCCTCCAAACTCCTCCTAGTCTTATAATTTCTCTGAGATCTGAAGAGCGATTCGAAATTCTGATCCACTACTAGAATAGACGAGCTTCACCTGCTCCACCGGTCAGTGTGCTGAATTTGAATATGTGCCGTGAGGGAGACACGCGCAGCAAAAAGATTCCACCGCAACGTATGCGATGCGAGTTTTCGCTTGTGCTTTTAGGTGCTCCGTAACCAGAGCAGCGTGGTCTGGTTCGAAATGGTGGTAGTTCACTCATGAAAATGACAAGTCGGTCTAGCTCTGGCGGCAAGACTATGGTAAGCATCTGCCCTTGTCACAGTCCATTCTCCTCTCTTTGTGTCATTTGTTTGGGCGTAAGCCTGAAAAGGTTGACCCGTATCCAGCATCCCTGGCCATAAATCCCATGACGACATACTTGACCGATCCGCACACAGCAACTAAGCCTTCTTTCGGATTCCCACTGGCCGCACGTCGCTCTCGGGCGCGCTCCACGTCGCCATCCGGCCGTCCGGACGCCGACCGACCGACGTCCGCCGCGCCGGGCTGCGCTTCGGCGACGTCGCACGCACGCGCCGCTCCCGCGCGGACGCCTCATCCATCCTTTGTGCCATTCTGATCCACCCGACGGCCGGCGCAGTATGGAGGAAGCAAACGGCGCCGATCGTACCCTGTCGCACCGCGCGGGCACGGGCCAGGGACGCGCGCAACACGTGGCCTCCTTCAATTTGATCGATCATCCTTGCACTTGCACGGCCAGCCGGCCACCGAGCGTGACATGCGCCGAACCGTACGCCCCAAAGTTCACTCTCTCCGCCCCAAACCAATATTCGAAGCCTACATATACAGATTCTAAGTATCTCTAGACAAATAGTACTACTCTACTGCATAGAGCTTTGCCAATGCATGTTGCAAGATGTGATTTGATAGCTGGTAATAAGTTGGCTCATATTGGGCTAGCTACGCTCCATCGGAACGATACTTAAACAATATTCTTGCTTTCTGTTCCTTCTCTTCACATGTGATGAAGGGATGGTTGTAATTAACATGTGAAGAGACGTACGTGCACGCAAGAGAGATGTATTTTCCTTGGCCACGAATGGCCAGTGCACTAGTAGCTGTGTGTGACTAGCTAGCTAGCTAGTAGCTAGGTTTGCCGACCGTAGCTTAGCACTAGTTGTTTGGTGGCGATTCGCGGGCACAAAACTCCGCAATCACCTCTAATTCTTGTACTTATTCGGCGATGGGTGAGAGGAGATAGAAAGCGATAGTACGTATGAGCATAGGGTAAAGCACGCTCCATCAGTGGTTTATTACTTTTAATTAGATAGAAATATATGTCGACTGATTAGTTAATTTGCTGTAAGAAGCTTGCATGCGTTGTTTTTGTGCTCTTTACTTACCAAAGTGGAGAGAACTTTGATGCTTGCACGGCATGAAACAATCAACAACGGAATAGTTTAATCCCAGGGCTTGACTTGATCTGGTTAGACAGACCTAACCGAGTCAAACTCATTCTTAGCCTGGACCACCAACGTGAATGTTCAACTTGGACCAGTGACCTCTACCTCACATGAGCATGATGCTATTCCATCAGTACGATTTATCTCCTGGTAATTTGCTTGTATTTCCACCGTTCTTTTTTTCTGGCTTTTTGTGCCGGTTAACATGCCAGTGCATGAAGCTCATTTTTCTTACAGTTTTAGTTTTTCTTTGGTGTATTATATTTTGTTGAGCTTTACTCGAATAATGAACTCTGGAATCTACTACTCCCTCCGTCCGGAAATACTTGTCATCAAAATAGATAAAAACGGATGTATCTAGAACTAATATACATCTAGATACATCCCCTTTTATTCATTTTGATGACAAGTATTTCCGGACGGAGGGAGTATATCTAAATAGTTAGCCACCATTAACATTTTATCTCAACATGCAAGCATGACACCTCATCAAGCAACATGTATTACTAGAAAAGTCCCACCTCCACATTAAATGAGTCATAGGAAAAGGTTCACCTCAACATGCAAACATGCATGATATTTAATAAATATTTTACAAAAATACAATGATCAAACACAATAAACCATATGTATTTTTAGTTTTAGCTCTCATGTTATTTCTCTGGGTATTCTTATTTTTATATAATCAATACCTTTGAAATATATTGCAAAATATTTTCGCAACGACGTGCTGGGCATCATCTAATAATCCATAAAAGTGTGTGTTAGAGCAGACCTTAGTACGGTGATAAAAAAAACGTCACATACTATGTAGCAACTATATATGCATATTGTCAGTTGACGACACCATCATGTCTCATTCGAAGAAAAAGATTATGTTTACAGGCGGCCTATATGGATCATGCATGGTCTACATGCGGTGATGCTTATTCACGCAATCACTCGGATCTTTTCTTTTCCACGTTCAAAGAGGCACTCCTAACTAGTAGCTGCCGCATGTGCACTGTGCAGGAACAGTATTCAACGATAACAACATCTGGGCACTGCCATTTTTTCCATCAAGCACGTTTTGACACCGGCAAAAGATCCAAAGCTAGCCCACAAGGTTGAAAAATGTTGCCATGTCTCAGTTTCACCCTGCATGCCGTTCGCTCTTCCGACTAGATAGAGGAGAGCCACCGGCTTGACTGGGTCACAGTCCCGGCCCGGCCCGGCCCTAGCCATATGTCTCTCTGGTCGTCGTAGAAAAGGAGAGGAAAGGTGCCATGCAAGTGGTGGGGTCTAATGGGCCGGGAGACCTCTCATTTCCGATCCCCTTCGAGATAACAAGACGTGGAGAAAGGATGGCTTTTTCTAGTCTGAAACTGACCTGCTTTCCTGTTCATTCTGAAAGTGATCTGAGTTGGGAGTTGCAACTGCTGGCCTTGCCCTTCCCACTTTTGGCCTCAGCTTTCTGGAAGAAGATTTTACGTGGATCTCTTGGATTTCGTTCCTTTGCTTTGCTCTGCCTCCTGGAGATAATGGAGATATATCATGCCCAAGCAGAATGGTGGTTTGGTTTGGTCAGTCAATGCATGGGACTGGGAGAGCAGGGTCCATGGGGCAAAGAGAGCATTTCTGTGCTGACACGTTTACCGATTGTTTATCATTCCCCTTTAATTGCATGAATCGTCAGGCAAAATTTCATGTTTTGATCCTTTTCTGAAACCTATTCGAGATCTGATCCTAGGTTAAATTTTTTTCGAGATCTGACCCTTTTGCTACCGCCAGAGTCCATGACGATAGGGTCTAACAGCCTACCGCCAGGAACCTTGGCGGTAGGAAACATCGCTACCGCCAAACGGGCCGGCGGTAGCCTGCACAACCCTACCGCCAAGGTGCTTGGCGGTAAGCACGAGCACGCACTGTGTTCAATATTTAGAAGGTTTTTGGCGGTAGGACATGCAACCCTACCGCCATGGTCCCTGGCGGTAGCAAAAGGGTCAGATTTCGAAAAAAATTCAAACTAAAGTCAAATCTTGAATAGGTTTGAAAAAAGGGTCAAAATGGGAAATTTAGCCGCATCATCAGCCAACTGATACTCCTACCTACGGAAGCCTTTTAGTATCAGATTCAACCTCATGTGATCAATCTCTGTCTACTTCACATGGCCTGCCCAATGCACAGCTGCACAATGCAAACATATTTCTCAAGGCAGATTGGCATGGTAAATACTTCGAAGCAGTCTCTGATTTGCCATAAGCTAAACCACCTAGGGCTTCTAACCTTGTGATGATAACGAGTTCGTGAAATACTACTAGGATGCATGAAAGCATATGAAACCTTTCCTACCGTTGCGCAAATACCAAATTAAATTACCAGCAAAGCTGGCTTGAGTAAGTAGGAGTATCGGTCAAAGATCGTTAGAGGAGTGGACTTTTTTTTTAAGAAAATGAGGATGACCTCCGGCCTGTGCATCTGGGAGATGCATGCGGCCACTTTATTGATTATTCTCGAGGATCTTACAAAGTAATACAACAATATGTCTGAATCCGTCATCTTGGCAACATATGACACTACTTCTATCCATATGATGAAGGGATACTAGCTGGGCCAAATACCCAGACCACTCACCTAAACCTATCATCAAAAGCCGGAAGTCCCAGCCGAGCCACAAACCGGGTCTGGGGCACAAACCGGTCTGACACACTCACATGTGTCGTCGCCGTCATCTTCCACAGGTCCGTCTTCAGAGCAGATATTGAGGCTTCTACCTTGTCAGGCCACTCTACCATCGACGCCACCATGACGCCAAACAGCCACCTTCTCCTGCGCGAGTCCATCTACACGCATCAGGCGCCGAGTCTCCGCTGCACCACACCGCCGAGATCCGTCGTCTTCGATGCGGAGGAGGAAACACCGCTCCACCTCTGGGCGCATCGCCGGCGACCTGCCGCGATGTCGTGCAAGTCCAGCTCCGGGAAAGCACGCAGGGAATCACGATCTTCAAGACGACGCCCTCAGGAGGGGAAGCGATATATCACGCCATCGTCTGGTCCTGCACCGCAGGTCCTGGGCTTCCACCCGAAGAAAGTGACCCGAGAGTGGAGGAGGTCGGAGAACTCCACAACAGCCTCCAGGAGGAGAGAGACATCCACAGACACCGCGTCGTCGGCTTTCGCCTGTAGCAACCCTACCTCCGCACCCTCACGCTGCCGGACGAGGATGGGGGAACCCCAGCGCCGCCAGCATGCGAACCCATTGGCCCAAACACCTCTTGCGCGGCGGCGGCGCCATCACCACCCACGACCACCAACCTCACCGTCGCCCGAAGCTAACGGGCCAGATCGGCCGAGCCCGCCACGGCCAGATCTGAAACCTCGGGACACCATCGCGTCGAGGCAGCCACGAGCAGTCGACAGGCCATCACCTGCGAGAGGACGAGGACGCCGCGCCGGGCCGCCGCCACGCCGGCTGGAGACGTCGAGGACGAGTCTCCCACCACGAGGGGCTCACGCGGGCAACCGAGGCCGCCGAGCGCGCGGAGATCCCCCCCGCCACCGTCCTCCGGCGCGGGCTTAGCCCGCGTACTCATCCGGCGGCGGCGGGAGGGGGGACGTGCTGTAGAGGGGGGCGGCGGCGGTGTACCTAGGGTTCCCCCGAGCCGCCCTGGGGACAACGGGTTGCCATTAGAGGAGTGGACTGACCGTGCAGAGTTTATATATGGGCCGGTAGCAGGTGCATGATGTTGTTATGCCCAGCAACATAATTTTCTTGGCCCCCTTTTGACTTCCCTGTAGATCGACCAGGTGCCCAGTCGGGTATACAGTACGTATACATCCAGTAGGGACAGTATTTCTATACACATAAAGCCATTTGTAGTTTGTCTCATTCCCCCTCTCTCTGTGTGGCAGAGAATCTTCACACCCAAGTCACGTTTAGTCTGTTCACACTTCACTGGGGCTCCAATGCAATGATCACCTGTTCTTAGATCAGAAAGCTCGAGAGCAGAAAAGGATTTCTCCGGTTTGGACTTTACTCGACACAGTTGGAGCAGTGGCAGTATTGTCATACTCCTATATGTATAAACCAGGCGGATACGGGTCTGAAATCACTATCCCTTCCCAGCTGATAAGAGCAACCGCGACCATTTTGTCCGCATGCGTCTGTTTGGGTCGGGGGGACAAAAATGGAGGACCCACGCGCCGACCCAAACCCAAATCGCGTCCATTTCGTGTCCGCGCCGATGCATCTGAGGCCGAAATGTGTCGGTGCACACGTGAACCGGACGCCACGCGCGTCTTCTCGGTGTCCGTCACGTCCCCACCTTGCGGTCGTCAGCACCCAGCTGCCAGTTTTGTCGGGTTAATTTATGACGACCGCCCACCTCGGGCCCACCCGCCAGCGACAGCGGGCGTCTTTTTTTAAGCCGACCGTGCGGGGGGCGTCCTCATCCGCTTTCACCGTCTCCATCTCGCTCCCCCATCGGCGGCAACCCTAGCCACCCTAGTCAAGCAGATGGGGCTCTTCTCCGGCCTCGGCAGCGGCAGCAAAGCCAAGGGCAAGGTCCCTGCCATCTCTTTTTGCATCTGAGTTCCCCCCGCCTTCGCCGGCGCCAGCTCGCCGACGGCGGCAGCGCGTCAGCGTGCCAGTGCACCAGGCGGAGTGGCACTGGCAGCACCGCGTGCCTCTCCCGTATCCCGACGTGACCCTGTCGCACGACTGGCATCTGGATCCGGAGAGGATCCCGGTGCCGACGGCGCCGCGGTGAGCTAGGGCGCACGCCGAGGAGGTTCGACGCCGATGGGCGCTGCTGACGCTGGAGCAGCGCAGCGACACCGCGTACGCCTTCGACTCAGCCAAGTGGGCTCGTTGGTTTGCATTCGAGCACGAGGAGGCGAGGCGTGCCCGAAGT
>NC_041385.1:453185021-453225455 GCF_002162155.2 Triticum dicoccoides
CAGTCGTCCGTGACGAGGACCAGGAGGCGGAGGCCGCCTATCAGGCGGCCATGGCGGCTGTCCTCCGGAGAGTGATGAGGAGGAGGCGGCGGCGTACTAGGCGGCCATGGACCTCTCCGCGACGGGCGGCTGTGTCATGCCGCCAGTGGCCCCGCCTTCCCCCGTCAAGGTCGAGCCGGAGCCAGAGCCGACCCCCATCGAGCGCTACTCATGGACTGGGCGAGTGCGCAAGTGGGTCAGCGCTCCGCCGGCCTGGATGGGGCGTCGGCGCAGGAGGCGGTGTACCTCGAGCAATGGTGCCAATGACGGCTGACCGAGGAGCACTGCCACGGCGAATACCTCAAGATGCTCGAGCGCAACACCGAGAAGGAGCAGCGTGAGGCCAAGGAGGAAGCGCGCCAGGCCTAGGCAGCGGCGGCACAGCCCAGCCCGCGCCTGACATGAACGCCCTCTGGAACACGGCGTTCCCCCGGGCCGGCCCTGCGCCGACGCTCATCGACCTCACCGGGCCCCACGACGACGATGATGACGCCTAGGGCAGCGTGCCGCCTTGTAGCTAGCCTTTTGTTATGTTGGATGTGGACAGGTGGACTATTGCGGGCCTTCGTGGCCGGCTTTTATGTTTAATTAAAATTTTGTTTTTATTTTCAAAATGTATGTATTCTTTTTTTTGCACGCGTCAAAAATGGGTCTGGTCAGTGTTGGGCGCATGTGCCGACCTAAATGTGAAAGCGAACGTTGATGTCCACCGGACCGACCTAAACGGACAAAAGACGGACAAATCTGCCGTCCGTTTGGGTCGGCGCGTTGGAGTTGCTCTAAGCAAGGCCGCATTTAGGGCATGTACATACAGTGTGCTCCACAGCACATAAATGCCCGGGCCTTCTCCCACCATGCACGGCCGGAACAGATGTCAGGCTGGTCATAGTGTGGAGTAACTTAGACTAGTAACATGCATATATTAGTAGTCTATATTACTACCTCTATAGTGCATAGTATGATAGATTAGTATCATAGGTGGTCGCATTTATTGTCATGCATGACATATAGTAGCATCACATTTATTATGTTACGGTATCTACCTATGTTATTATAATCATCTCTCTTCTTTAATTACATGTTACATAAGCATGTTTACGAGTCTCAAGTGCATGATACTATTTATGTTACCCCACTATGGCCAGCCCAGGTGATCGTGGAATGCCATGGAGCTGCCCGAGGACTAGGAATCGGGCTTGCCGTCGCCGGGGCCCTAGAGCGAAAACCTCTGCTCTGCACTCGATCCCATCGAGCTCAGCAACCACCGGATTCACATAAGAAAGAAGAGAATGTGGCTGGAGCGGCACAGTACCTGGCTGTGACGGCACGCCCACGCATGTCGTCCTGTCCACTCGTTGCGTCCGTCCGGCACGCAGGCGCGCTCTGCGCAAGAGAGGTAGAACCCGACGCGAAAACGCGTCCCGGCGTGGAGATCCATGCACGGCATCGGCCATTGCCATGTGCGGGCCACGGGCACATGCGCAGAGGTCCACGCAATGCAATGGGGGAGGATGTCAACCCTATTGTCCGGTCTCTCCAACGGATCTCGTCATTCCGGCTGGCGACACGCGCAACGTTACAAAAGGAGAGGGATCAGTGAAAATATGCCCCGCTTGTCCGGCCTATGAGTTGGTTCCCGCATGATTCGTTCATGCCGTGGTGGCGTCCATCATTTCTTCACTTCGTTTTGCATCGGTGTCTGTAGTGCTTTGTGAAGATTTACCACTGGAGTACGTACTATCTTGTCGAACCGTGAGATGGGCAAGCGGATACGATAATGGTGATCGAAGCGAGTGTGAAGTCAAATGCTCAATATTTTTCAGTTCACGCCGTGCTTCTCCGGCCTGTAGGGTGTTTTTTAAAGAGGAATCTTGCCTAGTTGTGCACAGGCAGGTTGGATCCGAGTTTGCAGGTCAAAGTGCTGTCGGCATGATGGTCGCTCTCGGTCTTGTTTTCCGTGCAGCCCTTCCCTCCGGCGCAAGTGTATCCTGGGGTGTAGAGCATCTTGTTGTCGTTTCGCGATGACCATCATGAGATTTAACATTTGACAGCGGAGCTCGATTTGCATGGACGTCTACATTCTACACGATCTATCCATACCACACTGCGTGCGTTTACTGTTTTGTTAATTCTTACTCATATATGAATTTCTTAGTTCTAGGCAACACATAGGACACTTGATTAGACGTTGAGAATTGAGATCCATGCAAAGTTTCTTTATAATTTAACTATAGGATCAATCAGTACATTTATTTGTTTTGCAATAGAGGATCAACTGTTGAAAAATTAGTACACAAATGCACTTATGGTTAACTGAAAACTGCATCGAAAACAAGTAATCTCAAAACCACATCATGTATTAACTCAAGGATCGTTGCTTTGCACGGAAGGAAACATATGCATCAGCATACATGGAGGCAGAAAAATGTTACTCCGCAGGCAAGACACTCCTCAACCTAGTGTCTTGTGGTAGGAGTAAGTTTTTGGACAGCAGCAAGCATCAACAAAGAGACACCAGATTTTACGTGGAAAACCCCTCAACTTGAGGGGGAAAATGACGGGCCGAAGCCACCCAAATCCTCTTCCACTATTATCAAATATGGGATACAATAAGTTTTTCTCTAAACAGCACTAGAGGATCTCATATATCAACATTTCTTAATCTTGGATGAACACAACAAGATTTGAAGCTCAAAAACTAGGTATTGGAACAATCTCACCAAAGATGGTGGAACCGAAGTTTGAAGGAGACGAGGTAGTGGATCTGGACCATCACAACCTTGGGGAGGAGTTCCCTTTGCTTCTTCCTTCAATCTTCCTTTTCTTCCCTTGTTCTCTTGGTTTTCTCTCTTCTCCCTAAGAGAATGAACTGATTTTTGTCACCCTTGGTGGTGGCTACTGGATGGAGGGTAAAGCATCCCCATTCACTCATGTGCAAAGTCCAAAATGACCCTAAGTCATAACCCTAATGGGTAGTGGGCTTCTGCACCTCTTCGGGCTGCCTAAAAGGCCTCAAATGGTCATCTCCTCACAGCCCACATTCGGAGGATATCCCAACAAATCTCCTCCTTCGACTCATGAGGAGGGCACAGCCATGCCCGCTACCTTGCAACATGCCTGTAGCTTCTCATTTGGCAATATCTTGGTTATCATATCCGAACCATTGTCGTCGGTATGGATCTTCTCAAGTTTCAGCAACTTGGAACTCACAACATCTCGAATCCAATGGTACCTCACATCAATGTGCTTGGTTCGAGACTGATAGCTTGAATTCTTGGCAAGATGAATAGCACTCTGACTGTCACGAAACAGAAAATACTTCTCTTGCTTCATGTCGAGCTCTTGCAAGAAGTTCTTCATCCACAAAACTTCCTTGCCAACATCAAATGCTACAATGTACTCAGCTTCTATAGTTGTTGTAGAAACACATTTTTGCAATCTTGATTGCCATGACACTGCTCCCCCTTCATAAGTCATCAGGTATCCAGATGTGGACTTCCTACGATCCTTGTCACCTGCATAATCTGCATCTGTATAGCCCTGCAATATAGGATCACCACTTCCAAAGCATAAACAAGATGTAGAAGTTCCCTTGAGATACCTGAGAATCCACTTCACTGCTTCCCAGTGAGCTTTACCGAGATTTTTCATGAACCGGCTAACAACTCCAACTGCATAGGTAATGTCAAGCCTAGTGCATACCATGGCATACATCAAACTGCCCACAACGGATTGGTAAGGTACTTTCCTCATTTCTTTTTTCTCCTTCTTGCTTGTAGGACATTGTTTTGAATTCAGTTTGTGATGGCCTGCAAGCGAAGAGATAACAGATTTTGTATCTTTCATATTGAACCTTTCAAGTACCTTCTCAACGTATCTTTCCTGTGAGAGCCAAAGCAGCTTCTTTGAACTATCACGGGAGATCTTAATGCCAAGTATTTGTTGGGAAACGTAGCATGCAATTTCAAAAAAACTCCTACGATCATGCAAGATCTATCTAGGAGATGCATATCAACGAGAGGGGGAGAGTGTGTCCACGTACCCTCGTAGACCGAAAGCGGAAGCGTTTACTTAACGCGGTTGATGTAGTCGAACGTCTTCTCGTTCCGACCGATCAAGTACCGAACATACGACACCTCCGAGTTCTGCACAAGTTCAACGCGATGACGTCCCTCGAGCTCTTGATCCAGCAGAGGGTCGAAGGAGTAGATGAGTTTCGTCAGCATGATGGCGTGGTGACGGTGATGGTGATGGGATCCGCGCAGGGCTTCACCTAAGCACCGCGAGAATATGACTAGAGGTGTAAACTGTTGAGGAGGGCGCCACACACGCTTGGAACAATTGGTGTGTCTCATAGCCCCCCTCCCCCCGTATATAAAGGAGGGAGGGAGAGGAGGTCGGCCTAGGTGCGCCCCAAGTGGGGGGAGTCCCACTTGGACTCCCACTAGGATTCGACCCCCACTTCCTTTTTCCGGAGGGGGAAAGGGGGAAGGAGAGGGAGTAGGAGAAAGAAAAGGGGGGCGCCGCCCCTACCCCTTGTCCAATTCGGTTTCGCCCTGGTGGGGGGTGCGCCAGGCCCTTGTGGGCTGGTGTGCCTCCCTCCTATAGCCCATATGGCCCAACGGGGGGTTCCGGTAACCCCTCCGGTACTCCGGTATGTACTATTGGAAATATGCCCTAGAGGCAATAATAAAAGGATTATTATTATATTTCCTTGTTCATGATAATTGTCTTTTATTCATGCTATAATTGTATTATCCGGAAATCGTAATACACGTGTGAATGCATAGACCACAATATGTACCTAGTGAGCCTCTAGTTGACTAGCTCGTTGATCAACAGATAGTCATGGTTTCCTGACTATGGACATTGGATGTCATTGATAACGGGATCACATCATTAGGAGAATGATGTTATGGACAAGACCCAATCCTAAGCATAGCACAAAGATCGTGTAGTTCCTTTGGTAGAGCTTTTCCAATGTCAAGTATCTTTTCCTTAGACCATGAGATCGTGTAACTCCCGGATACCGTAGGAGTGCTTTGGGTGTACCAAACGTCGCAACGTAACTGGGTGACTATAAAGGTGCACTACAAGTATCTCCGAAAGTGTCTGTTGGGTTGACACGGATCGAGACTGGGATTTGTCACTCCGTATGATGGAGAGGTATCTCTGGGCCCACTCGGTAATGCATCATCATAATGAGCTCAAAGTGACCAAGTGTCTGGTCACGGGATCATGCATTACGGTACGAGTAAAGTGACTTGCCGGTAACAAGATTGAACGAGGTATTGGGATACCGATGATCGAAACTCGGGCAAGTAACGTACCGATTGACAAAGGGAATTGTATACAGGGTTGCTTGAATCCTCGACATCGTGGTTCATCCGATGAGATCATTGTCGGTGTCAAAACCGGCGGATCTCGGGTAGGGGGTCCCGAACTGTGCGTCTAGGCGGCTGGTAACAGGAGACAAGGGACACGATGTTTTTACCCAGGTTCGGGCCCTCTCGATGGAGGTAAAACCCTACTCCTGCTTGATTAATATTGATGATATGGGTAGTACAAGAGTAGATCTACCACGAGATCGGAGTGGCTAAACCCTAGAAGCTAGCCTATGGTATGATTGTTGTTCCTCCTACGGACTAAACCTCTCCGGTTTATATAGACACCAGAGAGGGCTAGGGTTACACAAAGTCGGTTACAGTGGGAGGAGATCTTCATATCGTATCGCCATGCTTGCCTTCCACGCCAAGGAAAGTCCCATCCGGACCAGGGGCGGAGTCTTCAATCTCGTATCTTCATAGTCCGGGAGTCCGGCCGAAGGTCATAGTCCGGCCATCCGGACACCCCCTAATCCAGGACTCCCTCAGTAGCCCCTGAACGAGGCTTCAATGACGATGAGTCCGGCGCGCAAGTTGTCTTCGGCATTGCAAGGCGGGTTCCTCCTCCGAATATTTCATAGAAGATGTTGAACACCAGGGTAGTGTCCGTCTCTGCAAAATAAGTTCCACGTTCCACCGTATAGAGAATAATATTTGTGTTAATCGGATCTGCTGACGTATTTCGCAGCGTGACATCATGTCATGGCCAGGCTTTTATTCATTTTATTGTTCCACCTCAGCGCGTTTAGCGAGGCAGTTTCCTTGGCACGTCTTGTCAAAGCAGAGATCGTGTCCCCTTATTCCGGGATTCTCATCAATACGGGCGTGGGTAACCCAACCGTGACTTAGGTATGACTCCCTAATTGAAAGCGAGTCTCAAACGGTTACAGGGAGGGCTCTTGGTATTCACCTCCTTTATAAAGGAACCAAGGCCCGGCTCCCTTGTTCTCAAACCAATCAAATCCGCCCCTTGCTTCGAGTTCCAACACCCAAAGCTCTAGTTTTAGGCGCTTCAGACCTTCGAAGATGTCCGGCTCCGACCCTCGAGGCCGGTGGATGCCTTCCTCCATTACGGAAGAAGATGTGCGAAAGCTAAGAGATGCCAGGTATCTAACCGGCGAAATCTCGCATAGACTGCCTACTCAAGGGCAAGCTGTTCCCGCTCCCCAGCCCGGTGAAAGCGTGGTGTTCGCATCTCACTTCCTTCGGGGGCTAGGCTTCCCGATCGATCCCTTTGTGAGGGGTCTTATGTTTTACTACGGGCTGGAGTTCCACGACCTGGCTCCGGAGTCCATCCTCTAGATCTCATCATTCATTGTCGTGTGCGAGGCCTTCCTCCATATCACCCCCCACTTCAGATTGTGGCTAAAAACTTTCAAAGTGGAACCGAAAATGATCGAGGGGCAGCACGCTGAGTGCGGAGGGGCTATAATAAGCAAGATGGATGACGCTCCATGGCCCGAAGGCTCTTTTCAAGAGGAGCTCGGCTTATGGCAACGGGACTGGTTTTACATCACAGCCCCCAGGGGCACCACATGGGTGGCACCACCTACTTTTCGCTCGGGTCCCCCACCACGGCTGGCGTCATGGGTTAATGAAGGACTTATCTGGGGGCCGCCCAAAGACGTGCCCTTGCTGGAGGGCCGTATTCGAGATCTTCTAGAAAGAGATATCAATTTGACCGTAGTGGCGCAAGTCATGGTGATTCGCCGCACACTGCCCTGCAAACGTCGACCTCTCCGCCTGTGGGAGTTTAATCCGGAGGGACCACGAGTCCTACAACATTTCATGGGAATGACACCCAAGGAGATGTACAAATTGTTCTTCGGATCACAAGCGAGGTGTCCGGATTTGTCCGAGGATGCAGGTCTGAGCTGCAATCGCCCGGACGCTAAAGTAAGTAGCCCCGTATTTGAATACACCATCCATATTTTATCAAATCTACCCTTTAGCAGAGTTGTCCTCTGAACAGGAGTGGATGGCGAAGGCGAAGCTTATCAGGTGTCCAGCCCCCCTGCCCGAGACCGTGCCGAATCCCATGCTAACCAGGATGCTGGAGGCCGCGCCGTTGGCAGAAGGCGAAGGGGGGAACCAAGGAGCTACCGCCTCAACGAAGGAGGCCGTTAGGAAGGGAAGAATCGAAAATTCTCCCGATCAGGGAAAGAAAAGGACTGCCTCTGAAGACCCGGAGGTGATAACCTCAAAACGGGGGAAGAAATCTTCGTCAGAGGGTTCGGCACCGGAGAACGCCCCAGACGAATCGCCCCCTAAAGGGGACCCGCTCTCCCCCGAGGCGTAAGTGAAGGGAGGGGTTCCATAATGAATCACATTCATGTTTTATTCCCGAGGAAAATAATCGAAACATTATCTTGCAGGTCGGATCTCAAACCTTCTCAGCAGAGCTCGTCTTCAGGGCATCTTCGTCCAGAGATGATAGAGAGCGAAATGCCTCCCCTTGTTCCACCGTCTCACGAGGCTGGCGACCCCGGGGTATCGTCCCGGAGGGTTTTTTCAAGTCCGGACCCTGGAAAAGGTCGTCAGACTAGTCCGGCACCCTCTTGCGCGCCGGCGGAGGGGCTGAAGGATATGCTTGGTAGGGCGTCCATCTCAGAATAACACCGTATGTTGATGGATACGGTGATTGGAAGGATTTCATCCGCGGAAAGCGGATTGTACGAGGCTGCCAGGAGTTTACTAACAGGCTTTGAGGTATGTAAAAAGGTGTACCTTTTGGTAGAGCCACATATTAAATGTGCCCTGTATGAATAGTAGCCCCTGAGACTCTGTGTGTCGTCACGAGTGACGGCGCACAGAGGACCATAACCCCAGGTATAATATGTCGCCTATTCCATGAAGGTGGCGAGGCGTTTGGTGGCTAGCCGGACTGATGAAGCTGCCGAACTAAAGCGGCAACTTGACGTAGCAGATGCCGACATCGCGCTTGTAAATAAGCGGCTAGACGAGGCTCAAGGTATGTTCAAAAGACACCCAGTAATAGGAGCTGACGCTCGGGCCTTATATATACATATATTTTATGTAGATGGTGCTGCTGCCGTGGAGAACCTTCGGGCGGAACTCGCCCGAGCCAAGGAGCAAGCAAGGAAAAGTGATGCGGCTGCCGTTAAAGCGGCTGAAGAGCTAAGAGCCGAATAGGCTGCTCACTGCCAGAGCAAGAAGGAAATAGCCGAGATGGCCATAAAATTGAAGGATGCTACCGACCGCTGTAAATTTCTTGAACAAGAAAGTAGGGCGGCTCAGAAGGACCTTGAAAAGATCACTGCCGAAGCCAAGGATACTCGCTCTGCCATGAGAGCGATGAAGGAGGAGCTGCGTCAGGCCGGAGATATCACGGCTGGAAAGCCTTATATGCCGCGGATGAAGTTCGGAGACCCCAAGTATGTTCCATTAGACCGGCAGTGGAGTGCGGAAAACGCTTATCTGGATTTGGCCGCAAGTGCGGCGGACGCGACCGAACACTTCCGCGGCCGAGGTGACCATGAATTGGAAGAGCTTTTTTGGTCGCAGTACCACAATCCAGAATGCCCACTGTCAGTATCTGACCGTTTAACCGCCTGGGCGGAGCTGAACAGATTATCCGGACTCGGCATGAGGTATGTTGCGAGTCGTCTGTGGCCGGAGAAGCCGAAGCCGAAGAGTTATTTTGGCTTGGTGCAGCAGTTCCTTGGTTCGGTGCCGCATGCTGATGCGATGAAGAGGTCGGCGTGCATAGAGGGCGCACAGATGGCTCTTGCCCGTGTCAAAACATACTGGGCAGATACGAAGGCCAGTATTGTTACATCCCAGGATTCGGACGAAAGCCGAGTACCTGCCAAGCACTATTTTGAGGAAGTTCTTCCTGGCGCTCGTATAATAGAGTCACAGTGCTCGAAGGATGTTGTGTTCGAATAGCTTATACTATTTGTAAAACGAATTTTGTTTTTATGAAAAAAGCTTTTTTATACTTGTGCTTGCAAGAATCATGATGCCTCCTGTGCGGCCGTTCAATGTATATATTTGTATATAACCTGAAAGATCGCAGTCGTTGGCTTCAGCCCCCACGCATAGAATGCGGGGGTGTTTGCAAAAAGGCACCTTTTCACACTTAATCCAACGTCTTGGTCCTACAAAGGAGGTGGTGGCCCGGCGAACTAGGCAACCTGACTATAATATTTTATCACTTTCACTTAGCCATAGGAGTTTGACAGTGGGGCTACTGAATAGCCCCTAGGAGCACCTCGCTCGCCCGAATTCGGGGCGCGAGTGTGCCTGACCGGGAAGCGGCCCTTTGTTAATGCGGGGGAATCCTAAAGATTCCGAAAGTCATCGAGTGGTTGACCAGTCTCTCGCTATATCATGAAAGTCAGTTTTCGGCTTTCTCTACTGAGGTGCTCACCCGGCCGAACCGGGGCACAATCGCAGTAGTTCTTCTGGTGCCGCGTTAGCCGATATAACGGAATGTAAGGCAGCAAAACACAGGAGCCGGGCAAACCCAACATTTGACCAAAGACATGATTCGGAGCTGATGCATATAGGGCCAAACTCGCGACGCCGAACACTCCCTAAGGAATTCGGTCTTTATGAAGACGGGCCGAAATAGAGCCCTTGGTAAAAAGCCCCTAGTGTCCAGGTATGTGCAAAAATTCTGGCGTGGCCACATGCCAAGATGCCAGCCTCCTCCGCGGCTATAGAGAAAACCGGGGGATGTTATCAACAAGAGACAGTAAAAAAGGTTTACGCAGGGTCTTAATCTGAAAAGAATCCTTGAAACGGGTCCCTGCTGCACGTCTGCGCCTGTGTCTCCGTTGTGCCGTATCCTGGACGGGCGTAGCACGATGTTCGTCTACGAAAGAGAGGAACTTAGTAAAAAATAAGCGTGCGAGAAATCTATATTGAAATAAATAAAATATAGTTGGAGCAGGAGGTGGGCCGTATTGTCTCCGGGCGTGAGCACACGGAGCCCCTTGCGCGGGGGTATGCGGTTGTTAAGCATGTTGACGCCGGACTCGTCTAGCCGTGTCCGGGATAGTAGGGCTGGATTTGTGGGCGGCTGTCTAGGCAGCCGCACCCTTGCCCGTACTTTGGGGGTCAATTTATGTTCCCCTGTAATGAAATGATGCCCTTTGGGCCGGGCATTTTGAGTGTAAGGGATGCATAATGCGGTATTGCGTTAAAGCGGGCGAAAGCTTCACGTCCCAGTAGCGCTTGATAGCGACTTACGAATGGGGCGATGTGGAATGTTAGCTTTTCACTTCGGAAGTTGTCGGGTGATCCGAACGTGACTTCTAACGTAAGGGAACCCATACTTGGGGTATCCGGGCCTGGTGTTACTCCTTGAAAGGAAGTGTTGCCGAGGTGGATTATAACTGGGTTTACCCTGAGTTTGCGGACTGTGTCCTGATATAACAGGTCCAAGTCGCTGCCGCCGTCCATAAGGGCGTTTCTAAATTGGAGTCCGTTAATAATTGGATTTACAACCAAGGCAGTCCAGCCTCCGTTCTGGTCTCCTCTGGAGTAATCCTGATGATCGAAGGTGATTGGTTGTAACAACCAGTGGGGTTGCTCCTCCGGGGCTGGCTGTACGGCGCGTGTCTTCGTAGGTGCCGTTCTGCTCTTCCCTTTTGTCACCTGAAGTAGATTTACTGTCTTGACTTCTTGTGGGAACTTCTTTTGTTCTCCGGTGTTCTGCGTGTGGGGTGCATCGTCATCTTCACTTGGTGTGTTGAGCCCCTTGTGTTCAGCGTTGAGCTTGCCGGACTGCTTAAAGACCCAACAATATCTGTGGGTATGGTTTGCAGGTCTCCCCGGAGTGCTGTGGATGTGACATATTTTGTCCAAAATTTTGTTGAGGTTGGATAGCTCGTCCTTATCGTCTTTGGGGGGCGGCTTTTTCTGATTTTGCCGAGAGCTTTTGAATCCGGTGTTTACTGCCGTGCTCATCGGGCTGTTGTCCTTTATCCGGCGCGGCTCTTTGTTATGGCACGGCTTCCCGTTCCCATCTCTGGGTTCAGACGTATTCGGGTCGCTGGTGCTGCTTCTCGTCAACCAGCTATCCTCTCCTGCACAAAAGCGGGTTATGAGGCTTGTTAATGCGGCCATTGTTCGCGGCTTTTCTTGGCCGAGGTGTCTGGCGAGCCATTCGTCTCGGACGCTATGCTTGAAAGCTGCTAGGGCCTCTGCGTCCGGACAGTCAACTATCTGATTCTTTTTAATAAGGAATCTGTTCTAGAGTTTCCGGGCTGACTCTCCGGGCTGCTGAGTTATATGACTCAGATCATCTGCATCCGGGGGTCGGACATAGGTCCCTTGAAAATTTGCCCGGAAAGCATCCTCAAGCACTTCCCAACTTCCCATGGTGTTTTCGGGAAGGCTTTTAAGCCAATGCCGGGCTGGCCCTTTGAGCTTAAGGGGTAAGTATTTTATGGCATGGAGGTCGTCTCCTCTGGCCATGTGTCTGTGGAGGATGTAATCCTCGATCCAGACTCCAGGGTCCGTTGTTCCGTCGTATGCTTCTATGTTCACTAGCTTGAATCCGGCTGGGAATTCATGGTCCAGCACCTCATCGGTAAAACATAGGGGGTGTGCGGCGCCCCTGTATTTAGGCGTGCCGCCGTGTTCGGGTATTTTTTGCATTGCATCACTCACTGGAGCTTGCTTTCTTCGCCTATACATGGATCTAGTTGGGCCAGTTTTCTTATGCGAATTCTTGGACGGATCGCGCGCCGTATTGAGTGCGGCGTCCTTTGATGCGTGAGATTGATCGTAGGGTCGTCTATCCGACCTTGTAGCTTCCTTATTTTTTGATTGTGGGGGCTTTATGGCCTCTTCATCAAATTCTGGTAGTAGTTTCCGCTTCGGATAGCTCTTTGTGTGGCGACTACTGCCATACTTGTGTGCGGTATTGAGTACTTTGCCCCATCTGATCCTGAGTGCATCTTCCGCTGTCTTGAGCCTCCGCTTCTGCTTTCTCAGGCTACATGCAGTGGCAACGATCCTTTGGTAGCGGTTCTGATGTTCCAGCAATTTGTCTGGCGTGAGGTCGTCCGGGCTATTATCTTTCTCGGGGATTGGTTGTTCGGATTGTCCGCCCTGTTTGGACGGATGCTCAACGGCATGTTCGTCGTCCGTTGATTCACCCTGCTCTATGGCTGGGCCTTTGTCGAGGTGGGGCTTGGCCTTGTGCTTACGCCGCTGCTTTGATTGTATTTCGGGGGAGCGATCCCTGGCCGCATCCTTTTGGTCCTCGTTGTCGTTGCTGTTGTATGTGTCCACCATGCATACATCGTATGATGAGGTGGCTTTCCGGCGCCCTATAGGTGCTGGTTCCTGATCGTCTCCTTTATCGGCGTCCATATCGTCGATATCTTCGGAGTCGAAATTGAGCATGTCGGTTAGATCGTCGATAGTGGCTATCAAGTGGGTGGTGGGTGGGTTTCGAACTTCGTCGTCCGCATCCCAACCACCCCGACCGTAGTTCGGCCGGGGTTCTTTCGACAAAGAGAGAGGCTTTAGCGAATTTAGGATATCGCCAAAGGGCGAGTGCTGAAAGGCGTCCGCGGCGGTGAACTCCATGATCGGAGCCCAATCGGGTTCGATCCAAAGAGGTGCAGAATATCCATAGTCCGGAACGGAGTCCGGCACCTTGGAGTCATGGGCCTTGCAAAGGACTAGGCTGGTATTCGGCTCTATCGCCGCAGAGATTGCGGCTCCTAGGGTGGCGTCCAACCGCCCGTCCCTGGCTAGCGCAGTCGGCTCCGAGCTAATGGTCGGAGTGAACACCTGAGCGGCATTCTGGTCGCTGTCCGGCGGCAGAGCTAGATCATGCCCATCGAGACAGTGCGGCGCGCCCGGTCGTGGCTCAAATCCGTTGAAGATCAAGTCCCCGCAAATGTCGGCCGTGTAGTTTAAGCTTCCAAACCTGACCTGATGGCCAGGGGCGTAGCTTTCGATCTGCTCCAAATGGCCAAATGAGTTGGCCCATAGTGCGAAGCCGCCGAATACGAAGATCTGTCCGGGGAGCAAAGTCTCGTCCCGGACCGCATTGCGCTTAACTTGCGAAGAAGCCATCGGGCCTAAGGGCGACGACACAGAGGAACTCTCAATGAAAGCACCAATGTCGGTGTCAAAACCGGCGGATCTCGGGTAGGGGGTCCCGAACTGTGCGTCTAGGTGGATGGTAACAGGAGACAAGGGACACGATGTTTTTACCCAGGTTCGGGCCCTCTCGATGGAGGTAAAACCCTACTCCTGCTTGATTAATATTGATGATATGGGTAGTACAAGAGTAGATCTACCACGAGATCGGAGTGGCTAAACCCTAGAAGCTAGCCTATGGTATGATTGTTGTTCGTCCTACAGACTAAACCTCTTCGGTTTATATTGACACCAGAGAGGGCTAGGGTTACACAAAGTCGGTTACAATGGGAGGAGATCTTCATATCGTATCGCCAAGCTTGCCTTCCACGCCAAGGAAAGTCCCATCCGGACATGGGACGGAGTCTTCAATCTTGTATCTTCATAGTCCGGGAGTCTGGCCATCCGGACACCCCCTAATCCAGGACTCCCTCAATCATCGAGGAGCATGTGGGAGCCAACATGGGTATCCAGATCCCGCTGTTGGGTATTGACCGGAGAGCCGTCTCGGTCATGTCTACGTGTCTCCCGAACCCGTAGGGTCTACACACTTAAGGTTCGGTGACGCTAGGGTTGTAGAGATATGAGTATGCAGCAAAGCGAAAGTTGTTCGGAGTCCCGTATGAGACCTCATACGTCACGAGGAGTTCCGGAATGGTCCGGAGGTAAAGAATTATATATGGAAAGTTGAGTTTCGGCCATCGAGAAAGTTTCGGGGGTTACCGGTATTGTACCGGGACCACCGGAAGGGTCCCGGGGGTCCATCGGGTGGGGCCACCTATCCCGGAGGGCCCCATGGGCTGAAGTGGGAAAGGAACCAGCCCCTGGTGGGCTGGTACGCCCCCCTAGGCCCCCCTCTGCGCCTAGGGTTGGGAACCCTAGGGGAGGGGGCGCCTCCACTTGCCTTGGGGGCAAGTCTCCCCCTTGGCCGCCGCCCCCCCTAGGAGATCCCATCTCCTAGGGCCGGTGCCCCCCCAGGGGTCCCTATATAAAGGGGGGGGGGGGGGGGTGGGAGGGCAGCCGCACCTGACACCTGGCGCCTCCCTTCCCCCCTTGCTACACCTCTCCCTCCCGTAGTCGCTTGGTGAAACCCTGCCGGAGCCCTGCTGCATCCACCACCACGCCGTCGTGCTGCTGGACTTCATCAACCTCTCCTTTTCCCCTTGATGGATCAAGAAGGAGGAGACGTCACGCTGACCGTACGTGTGTTGAACGCGGAGGTGCCGTCCGTTCGGCGCTAGGATCTCCGGTGATTTGGATCACGACGAGAACGACTCCCTCAACCCCGTTCTCTTGGACGCTTCCGCACGCGATCTACAAGGGTATGTAGATGCACTCCTCTCTCTCGTTGCTAGATGAACTCATAGATTGATCTTGGTGAACATAGGAAAATTTTTATTTCATGCAACATTCCCCAACATGTACCTGATACACTCCGGAACCCTTCCGGTGTCTGAATACCACCTTACAATATATCAATATTTACCTCTCGACCATTTAGAGACTCCTCATCATGTACGTGATCTCATCCAGGATTCCGAACAACCTTCGGTCACCAAAACACATAACTCATATAATACATATCGTCATCGAATGTTAAGCGTGCGAACCCTACGGGTTCGAGAACTATGTAGACATGACCGAGACGCTTCTCCGGTCAATAACCAATAGCGGAACCTGGATGCTCATATTGGTTCCCACATACTCTATGAAGATCTTTATCGGTCGAACCGCAATGTCAACATATGTTATTCCCTTTGTCATCGGTATGTTACTTGCCCAAGATTCGATCATTGGTATCTTCATACCTAGTTCAATCTCGTTACCAACAAGTCTCTTTACTCGTTCTGTAATGCATTATCCCGCAACTAACTCATTATTCACATTGCTTGCAAGGCTTCATATGATGTGCATTACCGAGAGGGCCCAGAGATACCTCTCCGATACTCGGAGTGACAAATCCTAATCTCGATCTATGCCAACCCAACAAATACCTTCGGAGATACCTGTAGAGCATCTTTATAATCACCTAGTTAAGTTGTGACATTTGATAGCACACAAGGCATTCCTCTGGTGTCTGGGAGTTGCATAATCTCATAGTCGGAGGAATATGTATTTGACATGAAGAAAGCAGTAGCAATAAAACTGAACGTTCATTATGCTAAGCTAACGGATGGGTCTTGTCCATCACATCATTCCACTAACGATGTGGTCCCGTTCATAAAATTACAACTCATGTCCATGGCTGGGAAACTTAGCCATATTTGATCAACGAGCTAGTCAAGTAGAGGCATACTAGGGACACTGTGTTTTGTCTATGTATTCACACATGTATCAAGTTTCCAGTTAATACAATTCTAGCATGAATAATAAACATTCATCATGAATAAGGAAATATAAAATAACAACTTTATTATTGCCTCTAGGGCATATTTCCTTCAGTATTTGCTTAGCTGGTCCTAAATCCTTCGTGGCAAATGATTTACTGAATGCCTTCTTGAGGAGAGCAATCCTCTTTGTGTCATTTCCAACAATCAGCATATCATCAACGTACAACAAGAGGATAATGAAGTCACCCTCGGCATACCTCTTCATAAAGACACTATGATCTGGTTGTGCTTTATGGTAACCAAGCCCAGTCATAAAAGACTCAAACTTCTTGTACCACTGCCGAGGAGCTTGCCTCAAGCCATACAAGCTCTTCTTCAGTTTGCAAACTAAGTGCTCCTTGCCTGCAACCAGGAATCCCTTTGGCTGCTCGATGTATATCTCCTCCTCTATGTCACCATGTAAGAATGTAGTCTTAACATCAAGTTGTTCAATTTCCAAGTCCATGGTGGCAGTCATGCCAAGCACAACTCGGATCGAAGACATCTTGACCACCGGAGAGAATATCTCATCATAATCAATGCCCTTTTTCTGATTGAATCCATTCACAACCAATTTGGCCTTGTACCTTGGATGTGAGGTGTTTGCTTCAGTCTTCACTCTGTACACCTGAGGGAGTCCTGGATTAAGGGGTCCTTGGACAGCCGGACTATATACTTTGGCCGGACTATTGGACTATGAAGATATAAGATTGGAGACTTCATCCCGTGTCCGGATGGGACTCGCCTTTGCGTGGAAGGCAAGCTTGGTGATTCGGATATGAAGATTCCTTTCCCTGTAACCGACTCTGTGTAACCCTAGCCCCCTCCGATGTCTATATAAACCAGAGGGTTTAGTCCGTAGGACAACAACAATCATAACCATAGGCTAGCTTCTAGGGTTTAGCTTCTGCGATCTCGTGGTAGATCTACTCTTGTAATATTCATATCATCAAGATCAATCAAGAAGGAAGTAGGGTATTACCTCCATCGAGAGGGCCCGAACCTGGGTAAACATTGTGTCCCCCGCCTCCTATTACCATTAGCCTTAGACGCACAGTTTGGGACCCCCTACCCGAGGTCTGCGGTTTTGACACTGACATTGGTGCTTTCATTGAGAGTTCCACTGTGTCATCACCGTAAGGCTTGATGGCTCCTTCAATTATCTACAACAATGCCTTCCAGGGTGAAGTTTTTCTCCCCGGACAGATCTTTGTATTCAGCGGCTTCGCACTGCGGGCCAACTCGCTTGGCCATCTGGAGCAGATCGACAGCTACACCCCTGGCCGTCGGGTCAGGTTTGGAAACTTGAACTACACCGCCGACATCCACGGAGACTTGATCTTCGACGGATTCAAGCCTATGACAGCCGCGCCCCGCCGCCACGATGAACATGACCTAAATCTGTCATGGGATGGTGTGCGGGAGATTGCACCTGTAACCGCAATGGCCCTAGATCGAGAGCAGAGCGCGCCATCCGAGGACGGGAGGCTCAATCCCGCCACGGAAGCCGCGGACTCAACGGCGCAAGAGCCAAACACATAATTGACCTCCAATGAGGCCTTTGTCATCGGAACTTCAGACTCATCTCCAGCCATAGGCTCCGAACCGCGTGTATCCGCAACCATTGAATCTGACTGGGCGTCGATCTTAGAGTTCAGCTCCGCGGACATCTTCCAACACTCGCCCTTAGGCGATGTGTTAAACTCATTAAAGTCCTTCTCCTTGTCAGGAGATTCTTGGCCGAACTATGTCCGGCTGGAGTGGAAGCGGACGACGAAGTACTTTGTTGCCCACCCACCACCCACTTGATAGCCACTGTCGACGATTTGACTGACATGCTTGATTTTGACTCCGAAGACATCGACGGTATGGACGACGATGCCGGAGAAGAACAGGAACCACCGCCCACAGGGCGCTGGACAACCACCTCCTCATACGATATATACATGGTGGATACACCCAAACAAGACGATGGCGATAACATAAAAGATCCAGTTGAGGATAAACTTCCTAAGAAGTTGTCTAAGCACCGACGTCAGCGGCGCCGCTCTAAATCACGCCATGGTAAAAATAGTGTACCGGCACAAGAAAGAATAGCACTCCGGACGATGCCGGAGACAATGAAGACCCCGCCAAGCCAAGTTCCGAACAGGCTGGATGGGAAGATGGGCGAGTCAGCCCCGATGAACAGGCTGGGAACGGCGACTCGGAGGATAGCAACTACATGCCTCTCTCCGAGGATGAGGTGAGCCTCGGCAACGAAGAATTTATCGTGCTAGAGGATCCATCGAGCAGGAGCATTTTAAGCGCCGACTCATAGCCACTGCAAAAAGCCTGAAGAAGAAGCAGTAGCAGCTTCAAGCTGATCAAGATCTGCTCACCGATAGATGGACCGAGGTCCTGGCAGCCGAGGAATACGGACTCGAGCGCCCAACCAAAAGTTACCCGAAGCACAAATTTCTACCTCAATTCGATGACGATGCGTTGGAGCTAGTACTACCAGCGTATAATGCGGCTGACAGACCACCACGTGGCCGAGATAAAACGACAATTCAGCACAAGCATCAGCCGGTACTGCCTTGCCGAACAAATAAAACACAACAGCTCAGGGTTACACACATGACGTGTGGTACGATTTGGAAAATAGAGCAGGACAAACCAGATCGATCTACGGATCGCGGGGGTGTGTCCCACCATGCAACGACGGCCAAGCCGAATATAACAAGCACAAACCTATCCGGGCCGAATATCGCAGGCCGGCTCCATTCAAGATACGTCCGGACATAGCCTGACACAGAGGTGCCGCACACCCCCTCTGCTTCACCGAAGAAGTAATGGAGCATGAATTCCCAGAAGGGTTTAAACCCGTAAACATTGAATCATATGATGGAACAACAGATCCCACGGTATGGATCGAGGACTTCCTTCTCCATATACATATGGCCCACAATGATGATCTCCATGCCATCAAGTATCTCCCGCTAAAACTCAAAGGGCCAGCTAGGCACTGGTTGAACAGTCTGCCAGAAAAATCTATTGGCAGTTGGGAGAACCTGGAAGACGCATTCCTCGACAACTTCCAAGGCACTTATGTCCGACCTCCGGATGTCGATGACTTAAGTCATATAATCCAACAGCCCGGAGAATGAGCCAGGAAATTCTGGACTCGGTTCTTAACTAAAAAGAACCAAATCATCGACTGTCCGGATGCCGAAGCCCTAGCGGCTTTTAAGCACAACATCCGCGATGAGTGGCTCGCTCCACACCTCGGCCAAGAGAAGCCAAAGTCCATGGCAGCCCTCACGACGCTCATGACTCGCTTTTGTGTGAGCGAGGACAGCTGGCTAGCTCGTAGCAAGAGCACCTCAAGTAAACCTTGCACTTCTGAAGCCAGAGACAGCAACGGCAAGCCCCATCGCAACAGACACAAGCGTCGAAATAATGGCGATAACACCGAAGACACGACCATCAACGCCGAATTTAGTGGCTCTAAGTCCGGTCAGTGGAAAAAGCCATTTAAAAGAAACAATCCAAGCCCGTCCAGTGTGGACCGCATACTCGATCGTCCATGTCAAATCCACGGCACCCTCGACAAACCAGCCAATCACACCAACAGAGAATGTTGGGTCTTTAAATAGGCCGGCAAGTTAAATGCTGAAAACAAGGAAAAGGGATCGCAAAGTGACGATGACGAGGAATCCCGACCGCCGAATACAGGGGGACAGAAGAAGTTTCCTCCCCAAGTGAAAACGGTGAATATGATATATGCCACCCATATCCCCAAAAGGAGCGGAATCGCGCACTAAGGGACGTCTACGCGATGGAGCCAGTCGCCCAAAAATACAACCCGTGGTCCTCTTGTTCGATCACCTTCGATCGAAGGGACCATCCAACCAGTATCCGTCATGGCAGTTCAGCCGCACTGGTGCTTGACCCTATCATTAATGGATTCCACCTTACACGTGTCCTCATGGACGGTGGTAGTAGCCTGAACCTGCTTTATCAGGATACAGTGCACAAAATGGGTATTGATCCCTCAAGGATCAAGCCCACCAAAACCACCTTTAAAGGTGTCATACCAGGTGTAGAGGCCTGCTGTACGGGCTCAATCACACTGGAAGTGGTCTTCGGATCCCCGGATAACTTCCGAAAAGAAGAATTACTCTTCGACATCGTCCCCTTTCGTAGTGGTTATCACGCACTGCTTGGACGCACCGCATTTGCTCGTTTCAATGCGGTGCCGCACTATGCTTACCTTAAGCTCAAGATTCCCGGACCTCGCGGTGTTATAACAGTCAATGGAAACACAGAGCGCTCCCTCCGTACTTAGGAGCACACCGCGGCCCTTGCAGCAGAAGTACAGAATAGCCTTCTTAGGCAAAACCTCAATTCGGCAATAAAGCCCCCGGACACTGTTAAGCGGGTCCACGCTACTCTGCAACAAGACCATCCGGCTCGTCCAGAGCTTAACTAGCAACCCGGCCTTCGTCCCAGCCCTAGCCAAGCAGTAAAATTTGTGCCACGCGTACATAATTACGCACTTAAAATACCATGGGCATGGACGGAGGCACAGCTAGACTGTGATCCACAATACGGCTCAACAACTCTTGGATCCGCATACCTTCACTTTTTCTCTTTCTTTCAGGTATTTTCTCTTCACGAGGCCTTTTCTGATAAACCTGCTCATCAGACCCGTAGCGGGACGGATACGCCAAGAAAGCTAGGGGCTCGGACAAACATGGGAATACCCAGGTGGTCTTCACTAACGATCATCATACCTGTTTTAAATACCCGCACGCAGCTCGCACTTGGTCGTGGCATGTTAAATAGCCTTATTTGCTTATTGCACTACTTTGTACATATACGCCTTGACGTATCAATCAACTTACAATGAAAAATAATCTGCAGTGTTTGCCCATTACTTAAAATTTTCCTTGTCTATTTATTTTCAATTGCACCCGTACATTCTGGTATGCCTTAATTCGCTAGGGGCTTCATTGTACCCCATAACACGGGAAGAAAGTTCGAACACTTTTATAGTATAGTTCGGCACCCCGAACTTATAGCATTATATGCATAGGCTCTGAATCATGTCATTGGTCAATAGTTGGGTTGCCCGGCTCCTGTGCTTGCTACCGTACGTTCCACTATATCGGCTAGGGTAGTAAAGGGAGAACTACTGCGATTGTGTCCCGGTTCTTCCGGACGAGCGCCTTAGTAGACAAAAGCTAAAAACTGACTGTCATGATGCGGCGAGAGCTGGTCAACTGTTCGAGAGGTTCTCAAATCGCTAGAGATTGTTTCCGCTTTATGCGAGGAATCGGTTTTCGTCCGATTAGGCATGTATAGCGCCCCAACTTCGGCCTTCCCAATACCAGGGGCTACGCCAAAATTTAAAATTGTAGAACTCCTATGGCTAAGTGAGGGTGATTGTCGGTGTCAAAACCGGCGGATCTCGAGTAGGGGGTCCCAAACTGTGCGTCTAAGGCTAATGGTAACAGGAGGCGGGGGACACAATGTTTACCCAGGTTCGGGCCCTCTCGATGGAGGTAATACCCTACTTCCTGCTTGATTGACCTTGATGATATGAGTATTACAAGAGTATATCTACCACGAGATCATAGAGGCTAAACCCAAGAAGCTAGCCTATGATTATGATTGTTGTTGTCCTACGGACTAAACCCTCCGGTTTATATAGACACATGTAGGACCTTGAAGTATGTCTAGAGGGGGGGTGATTAGACTACTTGACCAATAAAAACTTAACCTTTTCCCAATTTTAGAGTTTGGCAGATTTTAGCTATTTTAGGACAAGTCAAGCAATCATCACACAATTCAAGCAAGCATGCAAAGAGTGTATAGGCAGCGAAAATTAAAGCATGCAACTTGCAAGAAAGTAAAGGGAAGGGTTTGGAGGATTCAAACGCAATTGGAGACACAGATGTTTTTGGCGTGGTTCCGATAGGTGGTGCTATCGTACATCCACGTTGATGGAGACTTCAACCCACGAAGGGTAACGGCTGCGCGAGTCCACGGAGGGCTCCACCCACGAAGGGCCCACGAAGAAGCAACCTTGTCTATCCCACCATGGTCGTCGCCCACGAAGGACTTGCCTCACTAGCGGTAGATCTTCACGAAGTAGGCGATCTCCTTGCCCTTACAAACTCCTTGGTTCAACTCCACAATCTTGTTGGAGGCTCCCAAGTGACACCTAGCCAATCTAGGAGACACCACTCTCCAAGAAGTAACAAATGGTGCGTTGATGATGAACTCCTTGCTCTTGTGCTTCAAATGATAGTCTCCCCAACACTCAACTCTCTCTCATAGGATTTGGATCTGGTGGAAAGAGGGTTTGAGTGGAAAGCAACTTGGGGAAGGCTAGAGATCAAGATTCATATGGTAGGAATGGAATATCTTGGCCTCAACACATGAGTAGGTGGTTCTCTCTCAGAAATGGTAAGTTGGAAGTGTTGGTTCGTTCTGATGGCTCTCTCCACAAATGAAGAGGAGGTGGAGGGGTATATATAGCCTCCACACAAAATCTAACCGTTACACACAATTTACCAAACTCGGTGGGACCGAATAGTTAAACTCGGTCGGACCGATTTAGTAAACCTAGTGATAGTTAGTGATTTTCGGTGGGACTGACATGCATCTCGGTGAGGCCGATTCGGTTAGGGTTAGGGCATAACGTAATCTCGGTGAGACCGATTACACAAACTCGGTGAGACCGATTTGGTAATAAGCTTTCTAGAGAGTTGGTCAGGTAAACTCGGTGGGACCGATTTGCTCTTTCCGATGAGACCAAAATGTTACAAAAAGGAAACAAAGAGTTTACATTGCAATCTCGGTGGGACCGATCGCTCACTTCGGTTAGGCTGAAACATTACAAAGGGAAACAGAGAGATTGCAACCCCATCTCGGTGAGACCGAGATCCCTATCGGTAAGACCGATTTGCTTAGGGTTTGTGGCCGTGGCTATGCCTTTTGGAATCGGTGGCGCCGGATAGAAAGAATCGATGTGACCGATTTTGGCTTTAGGTTTAGGTCATTTGTGGATGTGGGAAAGTAGTTGAGGGTTTTGGAGCATATCACTAAGCACATGAAGCAAGAGGCTCATTAAGCAACACCTCATCCCTTCTTGATAGTATTGGCTTTTCCTATAGACTCAATCTGATCTTGGATCACTAAAATGTAAAATGAAGAGTCTTGAGCTTTTGAGCTTGAGCCAATCCTTTGTCCTTAGTATTTTGAGGGATCCACTTTCATCATCCATGCCATGCCATTCATTGAGCTTTCCTGAAATAATAGTCTTGGAATAGCATTAGCTCAATGAGCTATATGTTGTTATGAATTACCAAAACCACCTAGGGATAGTTGCACTTTCAATCTCCCCCTTTTTGGTAATTGATGACAACATATAGATCAAAGCTTCGACAAATGATAATAAAATTTAAATAACATTGTCGCTTTGAGAAGTATGTGATGAGCTCCCCCTAAATTTGTGCATAGTTTTAGATTTGCTTTGGACTGCAAATACAGAATGAATTAGGCTCATGGGTTACTCTTCCATGTCACACTCTTGGTGGAGCGCTCAAAATAATAAACAATGAAGACATGCACTCATCACCAAGCATAGTGAGTGATCACATAAGATAGATAGGATAATATCAAGCATGCATAAGTGTAGCTTATGATCAAACACATGATCATCAATGTCTCACAAGCATAGTATCTCAACCAAAAGCAACCAAAGATTGAAAAACCACCAAATAAAGCAAGAGAGAACAAAAGCAACACACTCTCTCTCTCTCTCGAAGCCTATGATCTATACATTTTTCTCCCCCTTTGGCAACAAGTTACCAAAAAGTTCATAGAAAATGCATAGTGCTAGATCGACTCTCAGGCTTGATCTTCTGGTGGTGGTGTAGAGATGGTTCCTTGGATGAAGGCTTCAGTTGAAGTGGATAGAGCTGGAGGAGTTGGTGCTGGAGCTGGTTGCACTGGAACTGTAGGGGCAGTGGCTGGTGCTGAAGTTGTTGCTCTAGTGTCTGTCACTGGCACTGCAACTGACCTCTGGGCTCTGGGCACTCTGGCAAACACATTGGTGGTAGTCTTGCCCTTCCTCTCCTGCATGTCATCCTGCAGCTGCTCCACAACTGACTGAATCTCAGTTACCTTGACATCTAGATCATAGAATTTTTGTTCCATGATTCTTTCCAGGCTCTCCTGGTTTTGAGTTAGGGTGGCCAACCCCTTCTCAATCCTTAGAGATGATGCTATCAAGTAACCAAGCTGCTCCTGTTTGGTTTTCAAGAAATATTCAGATGCCTCCTCTTGAGTTGGCATCTTGGCAGTCTTCTCCCTCTTTGCCTTCTCCTTCTTCTCCTGAGCTTGAACTGATTGTGGATAATCTTCATTCATGACAACCTCATTGTCCTTGAAGTCTGGATAAAGTGGAAAGTGTTCCTTATCCAACTGATATTTTCCTGTGCCCATCTTTGAGTTTATCAATTCTTGAATTTGAGGTGCATATCCACAGCTCCTCTTCTGATCGTTTGCAGTCCTCTTGATTGGACATACTGCAAAAGCTGACTGCTGACCCTGTGAAGAGTTATAGATGAGATAGAAAAGATGAGCATCACAAAATGCAGAGGTTTTTGCAAAAGAATGACTCAAAAGTTCAGTCTTAGTTTTCCACAGAAAGCATTTCGGATCCACCGATTTTCAAACTCGGTGATACCGAAGCAGTTTTGGAACCTAAACTGATGATCTCGGTTGGACCGAGTTTCAGTTTGGTGGTACCGAGACTACTAGGGTTTCACAGAATCCTCAAATCGGTTGCACCGATTAGTAATTCTCGTTCAGACCGAGAGTCACTAGTGCAATGGCATAAGCCAATCGGTGAGACCGAGTTTTTCAACTCGGTGGGTCCGAGATGGTTTCGGCGGAAACCTAACCCTAAAAATTTGAATCACATCTAATCTATGAACTACTTTGGCTGGATAGAAGAGTTTCAATTGTGGCAAGAATCAATATGAAAACAATGTGCCAGGAATCAGACGTGGATAGCACAAAGATTAAGTCCATACCCTAACTTGGCGGTGGACTTGCTACGGCGGCAACGGCGGGGACGAAATCCGTTGATGGCGGCAGAGACCAGCGACAGGAGGCTGCTGGCGACGAGGAGATGATCCGGAGACCATGATGGCAGAGCGAGCCATTGCGCGGGCGAAGGGTTTCGGAGAAATTTCCAAAATTGTGCCCGTGGCTATATATATAGCTCGACCCTGTCGGTGTGACCGAGTGGAACAACTCGGTGGCACCGAGATGTATAACTGTGTTCAGTTACAACAAATCGGTGAGACCGAAAAGTTCAAATCGACTGCACCGAGATTGAAAACTCAGATCAACTTGATGATCTCGGTAGGACCGAAATGGAAGGATCGGTCAGACCAAGAATCACTAAGAGGTTTTGGAAGTTTAAATCTATGACGAATCGGGTACTCTGAGTGCTCCTCACACAGAGTGGTTCGAATCTGACTTGATCAAATTTTGTGATGTAGCATGAATAGAGTTTGAGACGAGAAAAGCATAGATAGCTAAAGAAGGTTCTTAGGCATTCTTGTCCATCCACTTGGCACAAAGAAAAGAATCCAAACAAACAAAACAACAAGTGGATGTCCTTGAATGAGTAAAATATGCACCTACATGCTCACATAATAAGATGGCAATTGAAATATGTGGCAAAACATGCACAACCAATTTTAGCATCTATCAAGCAATTGGCGATGACTAGGTCATCTATATATGAATATATTGACTTAGGAGTCAAATGAGAACATTTGATCATAGGTCATACTCATCGTTTAAGCTCAAGTGGGGTTACCACTTTTACATAATGCATTAATGTGTTCACACCATTAGAGTTGCTTTGACTCAATTCTAGAGTTAAGCTCCCCTAGATGTGAGATCCCCCCTTAGAGGGATGAACTAACCTTGGGTTTTGTCGATGATGACTTCATGTAGGTGTTGAAGATGTAGATGCTCAATGTTGATGTAGATCATTTGGAGCAATCCTTTGGAGTGAGTTGCACTTTCAACTTGCCTACATGGGTTAGTCCCACAAGGAACAAACAAGAATATCCATAGACATAGAGTGATGCACACACAAGATGATGTCCATGAAAACATTAGGTTACCTTGTCCCTTGCCTTACCAACATGAGGGTTTGTGACTCCTTGAACTAGTGCAAGATGTGAAAGTTGATTGCACTTGTTCTTGCCAAAATGATATGAGTGAAGAATGTTGGCGGAGTCACCCTCAAGAACTCTCTAGTTCTTCTTCTTCGGGATCCACATCATCTTGATGGGAATCCTTGGAGTTGTAGTTGTACTTGATGAAGTATAACTTGACGTAGTCTTGGGGACCCAACTGAATGAGGCTTTAGGTGCTTCTTCGAATGCATCAATCTCTTCTTGAAGCTTGTCCTTGCCTTTGTTCTTGTGGTCTTGTGGTGGAAGATCATCTTGAGCTTGTGTCCCCTTGAAGGAAGTAGGATCATACTTCTCTTGTTGAGGAACAAACTTTGTCTTGGGGTATTGATCTTCTTCCCACTCAACTCCATTGGCGTTGAACTTTCGTTCAAAACCAACACCTTGATTCTTCCGGTGCCTTCCTTGCTTGCGTACAATTTCCTCGAATTGCTTACTCCCGGCAAGGCTCTTGTAAACACCTTTCTCTATAATTCCCTTCAATAAACTATTTTCTTGCTCAAGTGTAACTTGGCTAAGAGAATCATTAGTGGAATCAAGAGAACTACAAGAAGCAACAACATTGGATTTGACATTATTATTGTTACTACTAGAGGAAGTATCTTTCTTGTACTTGTTACTAGACTTGACTTGAGGCATGTAAGTAGATAATAGTAAACGCTTGGCAATGTAAGAAGAACTTTTCTTGCGGAGATCATCATTGATTGCCTTTAAGAACTCATGCTCTTGCTCAAGATTGAGCTTTTCAAAGCGTAACTTCTCATGAGCCCTTAAAAGTTCTCGATGATCTTCGAAGATAGTTTCATGATCCAACTTAAGAGTGTTTAGTTCTTTAGTTATAAGCTCAATTTTCTCCTTATCATTGTCATTCATTTGATTAGCATGATTAATTGATGTTTCATCATAGTATTCATCACTAGAGTTGTCAACAAGTAAATCATCATCCACAAGCAAGTCATCTTCATCACTATTAAAATCAACATACTCGGGATGTGTTACCTTTGGACCTTTGGCCCGTAAGCATCTTCCAACACCTTCATTTCGTGAGTCAAATATGTCGTAGGAGTTGGTTGACACAAGTTCTATACCGGCAGCACCTTCATCTTGAGTATATTCGGAGTCGGAGTGATAGCTTCTCTCGGAGTGATTATCGGAGTCGGAGCCGGAAACCCATTCACCAACATGAGCTTGATGTCTTCGTTTTGTGTAGCTCCTTGATGACTTGTCCTTTCTTTCCGAATCCTTACTTCTCCGTGAGGGTCTTCATTCATAACGATCATCTCTACTCCTCCTCTCTCTTAGTGGTGATTCTTCTCTTTTGCTCCTTCTTCTTGGAGAATCTTCTCTTCTTTTTTAGGGTGCCGTACACTCATTGGAGTAGTTCCGGGTCTCCCACAATTGTAGAAATTGTGCTCTCGACTAGAAGATCTCTTGTCATTGTAAGACCTTGACTTGGAGCTTCTTTTTTGCTTCTACTTTTGTAGAATTTGTTAAAGTTCTTCACCATTAAGCTCAATTCTTCATTGAAGGTTGGTTTCTCACTTGATGATGTGGGGGCTTCACTTGAGGCTTTGTAAGCACCACTTGACTTGTTGTGAAGTTCCTCCTTATCCTTGAGTGACATCTCATGAGCAACACTCCTTCCAATGACTTCCGTTGTCTTGAGATCTTTGTAGTTTGGCATCATTTGGATCAATGTGCACACGTTATCATACTTTCCATCCAATGCTCTTAGGATTTTCTTGATGATGAATTTGTCGGTCATATCTTCACTCCCTAAGCCGGCAATCTCATTTGTGATAAGAGCAAGCCTAGAGTACATTTCAGCGACACCTTCACCATCCTTCATTTTGAACTTGTCAAGCTGACTTTGGAGCACATCCAACTTGGATTCCTTGACGGACTCGGTACCTTCATGCATATCAATCAAAGCATCCCAAATTTCCTTTGCATTCTCAAGACGGCTAATTTTGTTGAATTCTTCGGGGCACAATCCATTGAAGATGATGTCACATGCTTGAGCGTTGTATTGCAGCATCTTCAATTCTTCCGCATTAGCTTCACGGTTCGGTTCTCTCCCATCGAAGAATTCACCTTGCAAGCCAATACAAATAATTACCCAAACGGCGGGGTTATGTCCAAGAATATGCATTTTCATCTTATGCTTCCAACTAGCAAAATTAGTACCATCAAAGTAAGGACCTCTACGGTGATAATTTCCCTCGCTAGACGCCATACTCTCCTAGGTTGTGAAACCAAGGCTATGACCACCAAAAGCTATGGAAATCAAAACAAATGGAGACCAACGCTTTGATACCACTTGTAGGACCTTGAAGTATGTCTAGAGGGGGGTGATTAGACTACTTGACCAATAAAAACTTAACCTTTTCCCAATTTTAAAGTTTGGCAGACTTTAGCTATTTTAGGACAAGTCAAGCAATCATCACACAATTCAAGCAAGCATGCAAAGAGTGTATAGGCAGCGGAAATTAAAGCATGCAACTTGCAAGAAAGTAAAGGGAAGGGTTTGGAGGATTCAAACGCAATTGGAGACACGGATGTTTTTGGCGTGGTTCCGATAGGTGGTGCTATCGTACATCCACGTTGATGGAGACTTCAACCCACGAAGGGTAACGGCTGCGCGAGTCCACGGAGGGCTCCACCCACGAAGGGTCCACGAAGAAGCAACCTTGTCTATCCCACCATGGCTGTCGCCCACGAAGGACTTGCCTAACTAGCGGTAGATCTTCACGAAGTAGGCGATCTCCTTGCCCTTACAAACTCCTTGGTTCAATTCCACAATCTTGTCGGAGGCTCCCAAGTGACACCTAGCCAATCTAGGAGACACCACTCTCCAAGAAGTAACAAATGGTGCGTTGATGATGAACTCCTTGCTCTTGTGCTTCAAATGATAGTCTCCCCAACACTCAACTCTCTCTCATAGGATTTGGATCTGGTGGAAAGAGGGTTTGAGTGGAAAGCAACTTGGGGAAGGCTAGAGAGAAAGATTCATATGGTAGGAATGGAATATCTTGGCCTCAACACATGAGTAGGTGGTTCTCTCTCAAAAATGGTAAGTTGGAAGTGTAGGTTCGTTCATTTGGATCTCTCCACGAATGAAGAGGAGGTGGAGGGGTATATATAGCCTCCACACAAAATCTAACCGTTACACACAATTTACCAAACTCGGTGGGACCGAATAGTTAAACTCGGTCGGACCGATTTAGTAAACCTAGTGATAGTTAGTGATTTTCGGTGGGACTGACATGCATCTCGGTGAGGCCGATTCAGTTAGGGTTAGGGCATAACATAATCTCGGTGAGACCGATTACACGAACTCGGTGAGACCGATTTGGTAATAAGCTTTCCAGAGAGTTGGTCAGGTAAACTCGGTGGGACCGATTTGCTCTTTTCGGTGAGAACGAAATGTTACAAAAAGGAAACAGAGAGTTTACATTGCAATCTCGGTGGGACCGATCGCTCAATTCGGTTAGACCGAAATGTTACGAAGGGAAACAGAGAGATTGCAACCCCATCTTGGTGAGACCGAGATCCCTATCGGTAAGACCGATTTGCTTAGGGTTTGTGGTAGTGGCTATGAATTTTGGAATCGGTGGCGCCGGATAGAAAGAATCGGTGTGACCGATTTTGGCTTTAGGTTTAGGTCATTTGTGGATGTGGGAAAGTAGTTGAGGGTTTTGGAGCATATCACTAAGCACATGAAGCAAGAGGCTCATTAAGCAACACCTCATCCCTTCTTGATAGTATTGGCTTTTCCTATAGACTCAATGTGATCTTGGATCACTAAAATGTAAAATGAAGAGTCTTGATCTTTTGAGCTTGAGCCGATCCTTTGTCCTTAGTATTTTGAGGGATCCACTTTCATCATCCATGCCATGCCATTCATTGAGCTTTCCTGAAATAATAGTCTTGGAATAGCATTAGCTCAATGAGCTATATGTTGTTATGAATTACCAAAACCACCTAGGGATAGTTGCACTTTCAATCTCCCCATTTTTGGTAATTGATGACAACATATAGATCAAAGCTTCGACAAATGATAATAAAATTTAAATAACATCGTCGCTTTGAGAAGTATGTGATAAGCAAGAGCTCCCCCTAAATTTGTGCATAGTTTTAGATTTGCTTTGGACTGCAAATACACAATGAATTAGGCTCATGGGTTACTCTTCCATGTCACACTCTTGGTGGAGCGCTCCCATCATGGTCGGCCTCCACAGCTCCTCCTCTCGCTCCCGTGATGCTAAGCCAAGTGATTGGGAGAAGTGTTCTGTATCCCATGGCCAATTGGTGGAGTTGCATACCCAGAGGTTTCTCCCGCCTACATATCTTGTCCCCGTCCGAGCCGGACTAGCCACTTACGATCGCGGGGAGCAAGCAGAGAGTTTCCCCAACCCATCTAGGGGGAGCGAGTATGCCTTGTCCCTTACTTGCTGAGGGGCCTCGGATTTCCAATCCATCTGTTCCTCCGTGGGCTCCTGGAGTACTACGGCCTCCAGCTGCATAACTTCACTCCTGCTTCCATACTGCACATCGCAGGTTATGTCGCCCTTTGCAAGCTATTTCTGGGCTGCGAAGCTCATTTCGAGCTATGGAAGAGGCTATTCTGCCTCATCCCTCGTAATCAGGAGGGATCAATATATCAAGTGGGCGGAGACAAAATATGGCGCATCGCCAGGACCGGATACCTGTCCGGCACTCCGAAGAAGACATCCGAAGACTGGCCTTTGGAATGGTTTTATATAGACAACGTCCCTCTTCCGGACCCTATCCGGATGGTCCTTCCTGAGTTTATCAATGCCCCGCTGAAGAAACACTGCAGCTGGCGTCCCTGGAGCCCCCAAGAGGAAGATAACAGAGAGGTCCTTTATCTGATGGACAGGACAAAAACGCTGGCCAAATCAGGATTGACAATAATCGAGGTCATGTCAATCTGCATAATGCGGGGGGTGCAGCTACTCCAGTATCGGGGGAAACCCATGTGGCACTTCAATGGAGAAGATGATGCCACCCGTTGTGGTCGTAAGGGTCCGGACTCCACCACCGCTCTGGCGAAAATATTGTCCGGTTCGTATAAAGGAGAAGAAGAGGAGTTCACCCGCATTAAGCCACGGGATGGATTTTCCATGTACAACCCCCCTAGCTGGGTGAGCTGATATCCTTTACTCAACTCTGTTCATTCCCGCATTCTATCATCACAAATATTTACCTTGCTATCTCATAGCAGGAACTGCAAAAAGCTATGAGGGAGGTCCGCAGCCCGTCTCCACAGCCAGAGGACCCCAACCGGGCCCTCGACCCCGGACTTGAAGAAGATCCAGACATATTTGTGGAGCTCGTCGACAGGACGTTTTACCAGCTAAGCTGTGACGGTGCCTTGTTGGACATCATAGCTGATTATCCTGGCCTACTCCCTGCATCACATGTAAGGAAAACCAGAGTCCTAACTTCCGAGAAGGATCCCTTCTTTGCGCCTTACCCACCGCACATGTATTGTGTTTTACAGGGAAGGCCATCGGGGTGCCGTGCCGAACCCGTGGTGAATCGCCAACAAGGGGCACCGAAGCCGGGTAGGCTTAAAAGGAAGGTCGTCAGGACCGAGACGCCGTCACAGAAGTATGATTAAAAACCTGCTCTGTGATTATCATCTTTAAAATATAACAATGTCCATGGTCCCCTGGCAGAAAAAGCGCTCGCCGGACTGTGTCTGGAGAGCCTGCCGGCCACACCTCCACCAGCCGGACTCCAGAGCCGGACTCAGGGGCGGAGGCTAACGCGGGGACAATGCCAGACGGTCCTCCTACAAAGCATGCGGATAGAATATCTGCTACAAATTCCAAAATGGAGAGCGCCATGAATCACAGGCGTCGACGGGCCGTACTCCGCGACCCTAATTTCTCCGAAGAGGCGTTCAATGCCTTCAACTCAGGAGACGCGTCCATCCGAGCTGCTCAAGGTGGTCTTTCTAGAGCCACGACCAGTATTTAAAGGATATACGGGTAAGAAAATCTGATAATTATGTATATCAGTAGCCCCTGAGACTTGAAACAGTTGGCACAACCGATTTAAGGATCAATGTATGCATAGGTTCTTATAGAGAAGAACACCCATTTGTCCCAAGAGCTGGAGGAGTGCAAAGCCCAGCTAAGGGCCGTGGTTGCTGGAATGGGGGAATCTAAGAAGGCCTCCTATGGTAATACTTGTCTAAAAAAGAATGTAATTACATGTACCAGTTAGTATTCGACATGCTTATGAATCTAACAATAGATTCTGCAAATAATCCCGAAGGGAATCCAGGGATCGTACAAGAGGATGAGCAACAAGCTAAACGGTAGCTAGAGGCTAGCGAGCGTGTGCTTACACGGGTTTGGTGGGAGAAAAATGATCTCCAAGATGCCAATACCCGGCTGGGCGTTGAATTAAAAGATGTTCGGGCCCAGCTTGCTGACTCTGTGAAGGAGAATAAGAGGCTTCGATGCGGCATTTTTAGTAAGTGCTCGAACAAACCTTTATACAGTTCGGCGAAGAAGCGGGCTAACAGAGTTATGTCTGTAGGTATGCTGACAGGTCGTCCCGAAGAGGAGATGGCCGGATCCACATGTGATCTTCTGCAAGAGCTCTCACAACTACATGAACAAGTTCGGCAGGTGATGCAGGGTATTGCCCAGGCCTTGTGGCCCTCCGCCTCCCTGCCCGGAGGCATGGGGGAGCTTGTAGAGATGCTCAAGGGAGCACGGCAACGCTTTCGATTATGGAAGACATCAGCCTGCCGACAAGGTGCAAGGGAAGCCTGGGCCATGGTGAAGACGCGGTACACCAAGGTTGACCCGAATCACATGGCCGAGGTCGGACCTATAGGGCCAGATGGGAAAGAGATCCCCGTTAGTCTAGTATATGACCAGGTAGGATTAGCCGCAAAGTATTCCCAACAGGATTGTAGGCTAGACAGCCTGTTGGATGGTATAGAAGAAGAATTTAGTCAGTCTAAGTGACTGTGTACTTCAAATGACATATTTTGTCCCTAGCCGGATTCTAAATCATTTTTCATGGCGGACCTTTTCGCTTCAACCTCTAGACTTGACAGTCCGGAGTGTATCCGAATACCCGCTCAATTATCTAAACCGGGGTACGCGTGGAAACCAGGCATAGGGGTCATAATTGCTTGAACAGACAAGTACCCAATGTCGGTGTCAAAACCGGCGAATCATGGGTAGGGGGTCCCGAACTATGTGTCTAAGGCTAATGGTAATAGGAGGCGGGGGACACAATGTTTACCCAGGTTCGGGCCCTCTCAATGGAGGTAATACCCCACTTCCTGCTTGATTGATCTTGATGATATGAGTATTACAAGAGTTGATCTACCACGAGATCATAGAGGCTAAACCCTAGAAGCTAGCCTATGATTATGATTGTTGTCGTTCTACGGACTAAACCCTCCGGTTTATATAGACACCGGAGGGGGCTAGGGTTACACAGAGTCGGTTACAGAGAAGGAGATTTACATATCCGAATTGCCAAGCTTGCCTTCCACGCAAAGGAGAGTCCCACCCGGACACGGGACAAAGTCTTCAATCTCGTATCTTCATAGTCCAACAGTCCAGCCAAAGTATATAGCCCGTCTGTCCGAGGACCCCCTAATCCAGGACTCCCTCAGTAGCCCCTGAACCAGGCTTCAATGATGATGAGTCCTGCACGCAGATTGTCTTCGACATTGCAAGGAGGGTTCCTTCTCCGAATACTCCATAGAAGATCTTGAATATGAGGATCGTGTCCGGCTCTGCAAAATAATTTCCACATACCACCGTAGAGAGCATATAATTCCACAAATATAATCTACTGACAACTTTTCATAGTGTGACGTCACGCTACGGCCCGGTCATTATTCGAACCGTTTTTCTCAACCAGCTACTGCACATATTGCGAGGCGGTTTTCTTGGCACGTCTTGTCGAAGCAGAGATTGTGTCCCCTTATCACGGGATTCTTGTCAATACGGGTATGGGTAACCCAACCGTGCTATCAATCGTGGCGCTTGGGGAATAAGCGACTTTACCGGGCAAGTGGGGAGGCACACCGTTTCTACCGCCTTTATAAAGAGATAGGGATTCCCCTTTTTCACCCACGCCTTCTTCTTCCCTTGCTCATCCATTCTCGCACGCTCGAGCTCCAGCGCCCAAGACCCCACCTTGTCCGTAAAGCCATTCCAAACATGTCTGGAGCGATAGGCAAGTGGATGGTCTCCTCCGTTACAGAGGAGGACATCACAAAGCTTCGGGAGGCCGGATACCTGGCCGCATACATCGAGCACCGGCTCTCGGACGCAGGGCAGATCGTCCCTACTCTGAAACCCCACGAGAGGGTTGTATTCCTTGCCCACTTCGTTCGTGGACTGGGATTTCCCCTGCACCCATTTGTCCACGGGCTCATGTTTTACTACGGGCTAGACTTCCACGATCTGGCCCCCAATTTCATCCTCAACATCTCGGCGTTTATCATCGTGTGCGAGGCCTTCCTCCACATCAAGCCCCACTTCAGCCTGTGGCTGAAGACCTTCAACATGAAGCCGAAGGTGGTGGTTGGCCAGCAAGCGGAGTGCGGAGGTGCTATGGTGGGCAAAATGCCCAACATTACGTGGCTCGAAGGCTACTATGTGGAGACCGTGAAGGGATGGCAATCAGGGTGGTTCTATATCACTGAGCCGCATGACGCCAACTAGGCGACGGCCCCCAAATTGTGATCCGGCATCCCCATGCGGCTCACCTCCTGGAAAGATAAGGGATTAGCATGGAGTGCGCCGGCGGAGCTGACAGGACTCCAGAACTGTGTAAAAAACATGATAAGCAAGAAAATCCAGCTTGTCAACATGGTCCAGGTCATGCTCTTCCGCTGGATCCTCCCGTGTCAAAGATGGGCATTCAATATGTGGGAGTTCGATCCGGCCAAACACCAGATGCTGCGAGGGCTCTTCGACACGACGCACAAAGACGTCTGGAAGGTGCTGTTCAAGGCCGCTGAGGTACCTCCTCCCATTACCGAGGATTGCGGACTCAGCGCAAAGCGCTCCGCTAATCCGGTAAGCTCTCTATATTTTACAAGATGCTCCTTTCCCCAGTATATTCGTGGGAAAAATCTAAGCCCTCACACCAATTTAACAGGACTGGGTGGCAACAGTGGAGCGGATCGACTGTCCAGGTCCACTACCTAAAGATCCAGCAACGGCTCTCCTAACGGAGATGCTGTTTCCGGCGCCTTATGAGGTGCCGGAGAAGAAGGCCAAGAAGAAAGCGTCTCCGGTGCAAGGTTGTATCGGACTCATCGTTCGAAGACACCAAGGCGCGCTCCTCCAACGAAAACGAGGAGGAGGAAGAGGAAAGCCCTCCCCCCCCCCAACCGGGGGGGGGGAGAAGAAAAGGAAGGTCGCTCCGTCTGGGGAGTCCAAAGGGTCCAAGAAGGGAAGGACCCTCCCTCCGAACCTTTCCACAACAGCCGCCTACAGCGACGAGGAGTGGTTGCCTAGGGACAAGCCCCTGGCGAAGTCGTAAGAATCCGGACACTATAATACTTCCGGTATGTTTTGCTTTATTGCTTCTTATCATGTCAAATATGATTGTGCAGTCCGTCCAAAGCTCACATCAACGTATCCTCCTTGAATGGGTCTTTGAGTCAGTCGGCGATGAACATCGATTCACTCCCGACGGCCACCACCCCCCGGCCCGCGGACGACACCGAGGTGTTGTCCTAGAGGAAACCGGACCAGGGGGAGATGGTTCTGGAGACGCCCCAAGGGGAAATCCCAGACGCCGGGCACATGAGGGGAAAGACCCCCATGGATTCTGATGACGGGGGCCACAGCAAGTCTGGCCCCCAGCCGTATACTGCCCCGGAACCTCCAGTGGTTCCGGATTCAGGTAGGTAGCCCCTCACTAAGGACGGCGAGCCGCATGTGTTGATGACCTCTGTCCATCCAGAGGGATCGGACAACCTACTGGAAGCGCTTCACGACGCTTCCATTGACGAACAGCACCGCACCATCATGAGTGCGGTGATTGAGAAGGTTTGGTCCGCCAAAAGCAGATTGACCAAAGTCTGCGCCAGCCTACTAACAGGCTTTGAGGTAAGTAATCAAATTATCACAGTGTAGACAGTAGCCCCTGATGCTCTGTTTGGTGTTCGGAGAGAAAGGCCAAACAGAGTATCAAATAACGTCCACCAGAGTCTAATCATAGTATGTCTATGTGAATAAGTAGGCATCACTGCTGGCCGCTGCCGCTCGTACTGCAGAGGTCTCCGGACTGAAGCTGGACCTGGAGCGGTCCGAGGAAGAGCTCGGCCTCACGAAGAGGCAGCTCGAGGAGAACAAAGGTAAGTGATACCCTGTCTATATATTGATAAAGAAAAAATGGTTTTAGCTCATAGAATCGTCATGAACTTTAATAGGGCCACGACCGAAGTGGCGGCCCTGAAGAAGGCGTTGTCCGAGGCCGAAGACAAAGCGGCCAAGGAGCGTGTCGAGCGCGAAAAGCAACAGGCACGAGTCGACGAGGTCCAGCAAGAGCTCCAGGACTTCGTCAAAAAATACGAGTCCTTGGAGCGTGACTCTAAGATGCAAGAGTCCGAGCTTGCGATGGCCCGCCAGAGCGCACAGGATGCCAAAGATGAAGCCCAAAGGGCCCTCCAAGAGGTTCAAGTGGCCAAGAAAATTGCGGCGGGTAAGGCATTCAGTATGTAAAGCAAGCATGTGAAGGAGACTTTCTTTTTACTTACCCGCCTTTGGAGCTCTCCAGGAGCATTCGTAGATCTGCCATGCAGCATCTCTGATGCCGTAGAGTTCTATCGAGCTGAGGAAGGGAGCTCGACAGAGAAGTTGTTCTAGTCCCAGTATATTGGGCCGAACACCCGATGCCCTTGAGCGACCAGCTGAAGCAACTGGTCGAACTTCACAAGGTGGCCGAACTGGCCATGAAGGATCTCATAGTCCGGATGTGGCATGGCGAGCCCCTGCCCGATAGCTACTTTGGCCTCGTAAAGCGGCTTGTGTCTGCCTGTCCGCTACTCGAAGTCATAAAGCGGTTAGTCTGCATTGAGGGTGCACGCAGGGCCTTCGCCCGTGCGAAAGTGCACTGGGCGAAGATGGATGCCGAGAAGCTGGTGACGGAGGGGCCACCAAAGGGCAAGGAGCAGCGCCACCCTGAAAAGTAATATGACGGTGTCATGAAGGGCGCCCGCCTTGTGGCAGAGGAATGTTCTAAGGATGTAATTTTTGAATGAATGTACTCATGTGATCCTGTAATATGAAAACGAGTTCATGTGCGCTATATAACGCTTGTTGATTTAAAATACTACCTTCTATGCGGCCGTTTATAAAATCTGAGAGTTGGCTAGTCGTCGGCTTCTGCCCCCATGTAACTAGTACTGGGGTGTTCGGGATAAATCTAAACACTCTTCATCCAAATATTTGGTCCTTTAAGGAGGTGTTTAGCACAGCGAACAAGGCAATTGGACTATACAGCTTTATAACTCTCACTTAGCCATAGAAGTCTACAATTTTAAATTTTGGCGAAGCCCCTAGTATTCGGAAGGCCGAACTTGGTGCACTATACACGCCTAAATCGGACAAGGACGATTCCTCGCCCGAAGCGGAATTTATTTTAAGGATTTGACACGTCTCGAACAGCGACCAACTCTCGGCGCATCATGACAGTCAGTTTTCGGCTTTATCTACTGACGTGCTCGTCCGGAAGAACCGAGACACAATCGCAGTAGTTCTCCCTGTGCTACCTTAGCCGATATAGCAGAACCTAAGGTACCAAAACATGGGAGCCGGGCAAACCCAACTATTGACCCAAGACATGATTCGGAGCTGATGCATATAATGCTATAAGTTCGGGGTGCCGCACTGCCGAAAGTGTTTGGACTTTTCTTGTCGTGTTATGGGGTACGCTGAAGCCCCTGGCGAGCTGACTGTACCAACGTGTACGGGTGCAATTTGCAATAAATAAGCAGTCGAGGGAAAAGGTAAAGGAATGTAATAATAAGCTGACGGTGTACATTATTTTCCATTGTTTATTTAAATAATACATCAAAGCGTATGTATACAAGTAGTGTGAGAAGCAAAATAGGACTATTTAACATGTCCTAGCCAAGGGGTAAGCTGCGTGTGGGTATGTAAAACAGGTATAATGATCGTTATCAGAGACCACCTGGGTATTCCCTTATACGTCAAAGCATCTTGCCTCCTTGGTGTTTCCTTCCCGTGATGGGTCTGATAATCTGGCTATCCGAAAGAGCTTCCAGAGAATAGGGTCCTGAAAGAAAGAAAATGATGAAGGTATACGGGTCTTGGGGCGGTTGAGCTGCATTGTTGACCTCATTATAGTTGTGCCTCCGCCTATGCCCATGGTATTTTAAGTGCGTAATTATGTACGCGCGGCACAAATTTCACCGCTTGTCTGGGACTGGGACGGAGGCCGAATTGCTAGGCGAGCTCTGGACTTGTCGGACGGTCCTGTTGTAGGGTACTCCGGACTCGCTTGACGGTGTCCAGGGGCTTTATAGCCGAATCGGTGGTCTGCCTAAGAAGGCTGCTCTGTACTTCTGCTGCGAGGGCCGCAGTGTGCTCCTCCGTACGGAGTGAGCGCTTTGTGTTTCCATTAACTGTTATCACCCCGTGAGGTCCTGGAATTTTGAGCTTGAGGTATGCATAATGCGGTACTGGATTGAATCTGGCAAATGCGGTTCGTCCGATCAGTGCGTGATAGCCACTTCGGAAGGGGACGATGTCGAAGATTAACTCCTCGCTTCATAATTTGTCCGGAGATCCGAAGACTACTTCCAGTGTGATTGAGCCCGTACAACAGGCCTCTACACCTGGTATGACGCCTTTAGGGATCGATGCCCATTTTGCAAACTGTATCCTGATAAAGTAGGTTCAGGCTACTACCACCATCCATAAGGACTCGTGTGAGGTGGAATCCGTCAATGATGGGGTCGAGGACCAATGCGGCTGAACCGCCATGACGGGTACTGGTAGGATGGTCCCTACGATCGAAAGTGATCGGACAAGAAGACCACGGGTTGAATTTTGGGGCGACTAGCTCCATCGCATAGACGTCCCTTAGTGCATGCTTCCATTCCCTCTTGGGAATATGGGTTGCGTATATCATGTTCACCATTTTCACCTGGGGAGGAAATTTCTTCTGTCCTACTGTGTTCGGCGGCCGGGGCTCCTCGTCGTCATCGCTATGCAGCTCCTTTTCCTTATTTTGGGCATTCAACTTGTCGACCTGTTTAAACACCCAGCATTCTCTGTTGGTGTGGTTGGCTGGTTTATCGGGGGTGCCGTGAATTTGACACGAGCGATCGAGTATGCGGTCCAGACTGGACGGGCCCGGATTGTTTCTTTTGAATGGCTTTTTCCGCTGATTGGACTTAGAGCTACTGAATCCGGCATTGACTGTCGTGTCTTCGGTGTTGTTTCCATTGTTGCGACGCTTGTGTCTGTTGCGTTGTGGCTTGACGTTGCTATCTCTGGCATCTGAAGTGCCAGGAGTTCTTGATGTGCTGTTGCTACGAGCCAGCCAACTGTCCTCGCCCGCACAAAAGCGGGTCATGAGTGTCATGAGGGCTGCCATGGACTTCGGCTTCTCTTGGTCGAGGTGTCGGGCGAGCCACTCATCGCGGATGTTATGCTTGAAGGCCGCTAGGGCTTCGACATCCGAACAGTCGACAATTTGGTTCTTTTTAGTTAGGAATCGAGTCCAAAATTTCCGGTCTGACTCTCCGGGTTGTTGGGTTATGTGACTTAAGTTGTCAGCGTCCGGTGGTCGCACATAAGTGCGCTGGAAGTTGTCAAGGAATGCATCTTCTAGGTTCTCCCAACTGCCAATGGAGTTTGACGGCAAGCTATTCAGCCAATGCCGAGCCGGTCCTTTGATCTTAAGTGGGAGGTATTTGATGGCATGTAGATCATCGCCGTAGGCCATGTGAATGTGGAGAAGGAAATCTTCAATCCATACCGCAGGGTCTGTTGTACCATCATATGATTCAATGTTCACGGGTTTAAACCCTTCTGGGAATTCATGATCCATTACTTCATCGGCGAAGCATAGGGGGTGTGCGGCGCCTCTATGCCGGGCTACATCACGACGCAGTTCAAATGAGTTTGGTATGTTGTATTCGGCCTGGCCGGACTTGTTTTTAGTATATCCGACGTGACGGCC